>NW_005871153.1:465093-470812 GCF_000147115.1 Myotis lucifugus
ATGTGAGGAGAGTAGAGAGAACATAATGTGAGAGAGATACATCATTGGTGCTCTGCACATGCCCGATGGACTGGATCAACTGCACCCAGATACATGCCCTGACTGGGAATCGACAGAACTTGCACATCAAGCTGACACTCTAACTGCTGATCAACACCGGCCAGGGCTGAAGTTATTATTGATATACAATATTATGAAAATCCATGATCCAAAATCCCAGTGACAGAATTGCATGTTTCTGTATTTTCTTTACCTATATTGACCATTAGCCAGTGATCAAACTTTAGTTTCCATTGGTTAGTTCTGGAGTTTCATAGCCCAAAGGGAAAAACATTTCTACTCTGACACAGTAAACAATTGTTCGAAACCAATACTCATATCTTGTGCAATAAAAGCAACAGGACTTCACAAATAGGAGACATATGCTCCAGGCCTGGTATTGATGATATTAGTAGGGCAAGTGTATTAGTTTCCTATTGTTGCTATAGCAAGTTACCACAAATTTAGTAGGCTGAAACAATACAGATATATTATCTTACAGTTCTGGAGGTCAGAAAATTGAAATGGGTCTCTGAGACCTAAAATCAAAGTGTTGGCAGAGTTGGAGGTTCTAGGGGAGAATCTGTTTCCTTGCCTTTTCTGGCTTCTAGAGACTGTTCACATTGCTCTGCTCATGGTGCCAGCCAGCAATTGCATCACTTTTTAAAAACATATATACGTTTTTATTTAGAGAGGAAGGGAGAGGGAGAGAGAAATAGAAACATCAGTGATGAGAGAGAATCATTGATTGGCTGCCTCCTGCACACACCACACTGGGGATCGAGCCCTCAACCTAGGCATGTCCCCTGACCGGGAATCAAATTATGACCTCCTGGTTCATAGGTCAACACTCAACCACTGAGGCATGCTGACCTGGCTGCATCACTTTATTCACTACTTCTGTCATCACATCTCCTGACTCTGACTCTCCTGTCTCCCTCGTTCACTTATAAAGACTCTTGTGATTATATTGGACATACCTAGAAAATGCAGGATAATCTCCTTGTCTCAGAATCCTTTAATTTAACCACATCTGCAAAGCTCCTTTTGCCATGTAAAGCGTAGTCGTAGGTTCTTGAGAATAAGATGTAGATATCTTTAGGGGGCCATTATTCTGCATACCATAGCAAGTAAAGTCAGAAAACGACTCAGCAGTCAACAAAACAGGACATTAGTTTCCAAATGTTCCTTAGTTTAGATTAAGGAGATGGTGGTGGGCACCAATTCAGCAATCTCACTTGGAGAAGGGACAAATTATAACAAAGTATGTGGTACTCTCAGGCAATCACCATAGCCAGGAATAGAGCAAAGAAGGCCTGTCTTATTGGAATGGGCTCTGAGAAGACTTAAATTTCTTGGTCCTTAGAATCTGAGAAATCTCAGTATTTTAAATTACTTTGCTTCATATATTCATGTCACAAATCTGTTGAGTGACTTTTGTTACCTATTTCACATTCTTCTCTGGCACACTCTGGCCTACATGGGCTAATGTTTAAAGATTCACTCACCCAACTGGCTGGACTGATCCTAATGAGGAGTATATGTTAAATAAACTTGTTTGTCATCTCCTCTGTATACTTGTACTTTTTGTCTGTGAGCCTATTTCAACCCTGTAGCAAAAGCAAACAAGATATAAATGTATATATTTTTGTTAATCCTTACCAGAGGATATTTTCCCCCCATTGATTTTTAGAGAGAGTGGAAGGAAAGGAGGGAGGGAGGGAGAGAGAGAGAGAAACATCGATGTGAGACACATCTATTAGTTGCCTCCTGCAACTGGGGCTAGGGATCAAACCTGTAATCCAGGTACATGCTCTTGACTGGGAATTGAACCCTTGACTCTGTGGTACATGGGATGACACTCTAACCATTGAGCACACTGGCCAGGGTGATGTTTCCCTTTTTAAAATAAATATATTTTTATTTATTTTTATATTTTTATTCATTTCAGAGAAGAAGGGAGAAGAAGAGAGAGATAGAAACATCAATGATGAGAGAAAATCATTGAATAAGCTGCCTCCTGCACGTCCCCTACTGGGGATTGAGTCCGCAACCCAAGCATGTGCTCCAATGGGAAATCATACTGGGACCTACTGGTTTGTAGGTCAATGCTCAATCCCTGAGCCACGCTGGCTGGGCTTAAATATATTTTTATTGATTTCAGAGAGGAAGGTAGAGGAGAGAGATAGAAACATCAGTGATGGGAGAGAATCACTGATTGGCTGCCTCCTGCATGCCTTTCACTTGGGATTGAGTACACAACCCTGACTTGTACCCTGACCAGGAGTTGAACCAGAACTTCTTGGTACCTAGGGCGACGCTCAACCACTGAGCAACACTGGCTGGGCTGTTTTGCTTTTTCAATAACAGCTTTATTGAGATCATATAATCCACCAATTTAAACTGTATAATCAGTGGTTTTTAGTATATTCACAGAGTTGTGCAACTATTACCACAACCAATAAACATATATTGAGAACCTCTGTGTGCCATTTGCTAGAATTAGAGATACAAAGATGAAAAGAGCTCTGGTTGGTTTGAGTCAGTGGTTAGAGTGTCAGCCTGTGGACCTAAGGGTCTCGGGTTCAATTCCTGGTCAAGGGCATATACTGCAGTTGCAGGTTCGATCCCTGGCTCCAGTTGGGGTGGATGCGGGAAACAACCAATCGATCAGTCTCTCTCACATTTATGTTTCTTTCTCTCCTTCCCTTCCTCCCTCTACTCCAGTGGTTCTCAACCTGTGGGTTGCGACCCCTTTGGTGGTCAAACGACCCTTTCACAGGGGTCGCCTAAGACCATCCTGCATATCAGATATTTACATTACGATTCATAACAGTAGCAACATTACAGTTATGAAGTAGCAATGAAAATAATTTTATGGTTGGGTCACAACATGAGGAACTGTATTTAAAGGGCCAGAAGGTTGAGAACCACTGCTCTACTCTATCTAAAAATCAATGGGAAAAATATCCTCAGGTAAGGATTAAAAAAATAATAGCCTGGCCGGTAATGCTCAGTGGTTGATCATCGACTCATGAACTCAGAGGAAACTGGTTTGATTCCACTCAGGGCATGTGCCTAGGTTGCAGGTTCAATCCCCAGTAGGGGGAATGTAGGAGGCAGCTGATCAATGGAGCTTCTTTTTTAAAAAATATTTTTTTTTTCTCTTTCCCTTCCTTTTTCTCTTAAAATCCAATTTAAAATTTTTTTTTAAAAATTTTTTATTTTAAAAAGCCTAAGCCAACGGAACAACCGAATGACCGGTCCCCCTTGGTTGCTTTGGATACCCCCCGCCCCCCAGGGGGGCAGATGCTCAAATGCAGGGAGCTGCCCCCCTGGTGGTCAGTGCCCTCCCCACAGCCAAACCTCCCCATGGCCCAGGCACCTCCGGTGGCCCCTCCCCACAGCCGGCTGGCCCCCATTGACCCCGATGGGAACCTAGCGAGATGGCCCTGATCGGCCCCGATCACCCATGATCGCTGGCCAGGCCAAGGGATCCCAGCCATGCACTAATTCATGGATCAGGTCTCTAGTAATAATAATAACACAGAGATAAAAAAGATGACCTCTGGGGCAGTGCCTTCTCCAGTGCCAAGGATATCAAGATGATTCTGGACAGTGTGGGCAAAAACAAAACAGCATAGGAACTGTAGTTAATAATATTGTAATTACTATGTATGTTGCCAGGTGGGTGCTAGAAATATAGGGGGGAACACTTTGTAAAGTATATGATTATCTAACCACTATACTGTACACCTAAAACAAATGCAAAATAATATTGAATGTAAACTATAACTTAAAAAGAAAATTTAAAAATAAGAATATAGTAATTATCAATAGATATGTATTTATTGCCATTTATTATTCATGTTTTTAATTTTTTTTCTTCTTCTTAAAGAAGATCTGTGAACATTTCTTGTGATACTGGTTGGGTGGTGATTAACCATTTAGGTTTTTCTTGTCTGGGAAGTGCTTTTTCTGTCCTTTGGTGCTAAATGATAGCTTTTCTCGGTAGAGCAATCTTGGTTGTAGGTCCTTGCTTTTCGTCACTTTGAATCTTTTGTGCCAGTCCCTTCTGTTGAAAAATCAGCTATCAGTCTTATGGGAGCTCCTTTGTAGGAAACTGTCTTTTACTTCCTGCTTTTAAGATTCTCCCTTTATCTTTAACCTTTGCCATTTTAATTATGATGTGTCTTGATGTGGGTCTCTTTGAATTCAACTTGTTTGGGACTCTCTGTACTTCCTGGATTTTTGTCTTTTTCCTGCCCCAGGTTAAGGAAGTTTTCAGTTATTCTTTCTTTTTTTAAAATATTTTTTTATTGATTTCAGAGAGGAAAGGAGGGGGAAGAAAGATAGAAACATTAATGATAAGAGAGAATAATTGATCGGCTGCTTTCTGCATGCCCCACACAGGGGATCAAGCCTGCAACCCAGACATGAATTAAAACATGACCTCCTGGTTCATAGGTTGACAATCACTGAGCCACGCCATCTGGGCTCGGTAATTGTTTCTTCAAATAGGTTCTCAATCCCTTGCTGTCTCTCTCTTCTTCTGGTACCCCTATGATGCAGATGTTGCCCCAGAGGTCCCTTAAACTATCCTAATATTTTTGGATTCTTGTTTCTTTTTGCTGCTCTGATTGGGTGTTTTCTGTTGTCTTCCAAATTGTTGATTTGATCCTCTGCTTCATCTAACCTGCTGTTGATTCTTTCTAGTGTATTCTTCATTTCAGTTATTGTATTCTTCATTTCTTACTGACTTCTGTACTCTTTTATTTAAAAAAAATACATTTTTATTGATTTCAGAGAGGAAGGGAGAGGGAGAGAGAGATAGAAACATCAATGGTGAGAGAGAATCATTGGTCGGCTGCCTCTTGCATGCCTCCTACAAGGGATCGAGCCCGAAACCCAGGCATGTGCCCTTGACCAGAATTGAACCTGGGACCCTTCAATCCACAGGCCAACACTCTATCCATTGAGCAAAACCAGCTAGGACTCTATGCTCTTTTTTATGTTTGCTATCTCTTTAAGTTTTCATTGAGTTCATCCATTCTTCCCTTAAGTTTCTTGAGCATTCTTATAACCCTTGTTTTGAACCCATTTGCTGGTAGATTGCTTGCCTCCATCTCATTCAGTTCATATTCAGGGGATTTTTTATGTTCTTTAATTTGGAGCATGTTTTTTTCTCTTCCAATTTTGGCTGCCTCTCTGTAATTGGTTCTGTGTATTAGGTAGATCTGCTATGCCTCCCACTTTTTTTTTTAATTCTTTATTAGTTAAGGTATTACAAATGTGTCCTCATCCCCCCATTAACCCCATCCTCCCCCCCTCCCCCACTCATGCTCTCACCCCCCTGTTGTTCATGTCCATTGGTTTGGCTTATATGTATGCATACAAGTCCTTTGGTTGATCTCTTCCCCTTACCCCCTCCCTCCCCTACTTTCCTTCTGGGGATTGATAGTCTGATCGCTGTTTCTCTGTCTTTGGATCTGTCCCTGTTCATCAGTCTATGTTGTTCTCTATAATCCACAAATGAGTGAGATCATGTGGTATTTATCTTTCTCTGACTGGCTTATTTCACTTAGCATAATGCTCTCCAGTTCCATCCATGCTGTTGCAAAAGGCAAGAGTTCCTTTTTTACTGCAGCATAATATTCCATTGTGTAGATGTACCACAGTT
>NW_005871153.1:471896-473617 GCF_000147115.1 Myotis lucifugus
ATACAGGTCAATGTCAGGTGCTGCCTGTGGCCAGCCCTGGGTCATCGGTTTGGAGCTACAAAGTGATCCACAGTGGCTGCCTCTGCTGGGCCTGGGTGTGAGTGGGACAGCCCAGATGCGTACCAAGCCTGGCTTCTAGCAGCACTGAGTCTGGGGCCACATCAGAAAAAGACCCAAGGCACCCCGAGATCTGCTTCCACTTGTGGCTTCCTGTTAAGCTAAGTCACTGAAGTAGTCTTTGATGGTTTGTGAGTTGAATGAGGTTGGTTCTCAGTGAGTCACCAGGTAGAGGAAAATGGTATTTACCAGATTTATACAGATTCAAAATTGGCACCAGGACTGAGATTGAGGCCATTCAACAAAAGTCTTAGGGTACATGAAGTCTAGCTGCCACTTACTGGGTGCCCACAGACCTTTGTGGTGGTGTGGGGTCTTAGGGAGTCATCAGGGTGAGGCTAGCAGAGTTCATCAGACCCAAATGGACCAAGATTTGGCTGTGTGAAGGGAGGGTTCTGCACAGGAAAGGTAGTATGGGTTTGGCGTGGGAGGGAAACATGGCCCCTACCGTAGTGTCTCCCTCCTCAAGAGACTTCTAAGGGAGTGTGCACCAAGGGCCCAAGCTGGACACAGCCGTCTGACGCCTCTGCAAGGCCAGAGCTTGGCAGGGCAAGGTAACAGGGAGTTGGGAGGGTGGAGTTACTACATTCCTCTAGGCCAGTGGTCAGCAAACTGCGGCTCGAGAGCCACACACGGCTCTTTGGCCCCTTGAGTATGGCTCTTGCACAAAATACCACGTGCGGGCGCGCATGTACAGTGCGATTGAAATTTCATGGCCCATGCGCAGAAGTCGGTATTTTGTGGAAGAGCCACACTCAAGGGGCCAAAGAGCCACATGTGGCTCGCGAGCTGCAGTTTGCCGACCACTGCTAGGCCGACCACTGCTAGGCCACTTCCTAATGCCACGACCCTTTAATACAGTTCCTCATGTTGTGGTGACCCCCAACCATAAAATTATTTTCGTTGCTACTTCATAACTGTAATTTTGCTACTGTTATGAATTGTAATGTAAATATCTGATATGCTGGATGTATTTTCATTGTTACAAATTGAGCATAATTAAAGCATAGTGATTAATCACAAAAACAATATGTAATTATATATGTGTTTTCCAATGGTCTTAGGTGACCCCTGTGAAAAGGTCGTTTGGCCCCCAAAGGGGTCTCGACCCACAGGTTGAGAACCGTTGCTCTAGGTTGATCTGTATGGAGGGGAATGCTCGACCCAGGAAAGATGGTGGTTGTGGGTAGTGTGGGAAAGGCACTCAATGCAAGGGACCAAGGCAGTTGTCCCTTCAGCTTTCTTCCCAGAGCCACACAACCCAGTCTGTCCTCGAATGACTCCAGTCTGCTCTGATCTGCCCTCTCTCTGCAGGAGCCCAGAGTGAGTGGCTGTAAGTGAATGAGATGTTGTGTTCTTGCCCTTTAGCAGGACAGCTGGGTTTCTAGAAGACTCCTGTCTTTCCCTGGCATACAGAATCCTTGCTTATTTTCACAGCTAGATATTATGTGGGCTCCTCTTCTCAGCTCTGGTGCTTTGGGCTGGAAGGAGCCCTGCATAGAGTTGAGAGCCCATGTTCTTTAAGGGTCTCAACCTTTGTAGCTGAGATACACCAGTATGTCTCGCAGGGCCAGCCCCTTTTCCATGTCTCTCCCCTTCATTTC
>NW_005871153.1:473717-475430 GCF_000147115.1 Myotis lucifugus
CGCTTCTCGGCCTTTTTGCTCAGATCAAGTGCAGACAAGATAGACTTTAAAACAAAGGCTATACAAGAGACAAAGACGGACCCATCTATTTCACTTCTGGGTATTTATCCAAAGAAACCCAAAACATTACATTGAAAAGACATATGCATTTATATGTTCATTGCAGCATTATTTATAATAGCCAAGATATGGAAGCAATTTGTTTATTTTATTTTTATTATTGATTTCAGAGAGGAACGGAGAGGGAGAGAGAAATAGAAACATCAATGATGAGAATCCTTGATTGGCTGCCCCACACTAGGGATCAAGCCCACAACCCAGGCATGTGCCCTGACTGGGAATCGAACCTTGACCTCTTGGTTCATAGGTCGACACTCAACCGTTGAGCCACGCTGGCCAGGCTTGAAAGCAATTTGTATCCATAAATAGGTGAATGGATAAAGAAGAAGTGCTACATATATACAATGGAATATTACTCAGCCATAAAAAAGAATGAAATCTTGCCACTTGAAACAACATGGATGGACCCAGAGCAGTGATCGGCAAACCGCGGCTCGTGGGCCACATGTGGCTCTTTGGCCCCTTGAGTGTGCCTCTTCCACAAAATACCACGTGCGAGCGCACAAGTACAGTGCGATTGAAACTTCATGGCCCATGCGCAGAAGTCGGTTTTTGGCCTGGGAGAGTCTATTTTGAAGAAGTGGCGTTAGAAGAAGTGGGGGTATGTTCGCTGAGGTCGACTCCTCAGATTGAGGACGTTTTTAGCAAAGGCCAGCTTAGGGGTACCCTAATTAAGTTAATAACAATGTACCTACCTATATAGTTTAAGTTTAAAAAATTTGGCTCTCAATAGAAATTTCAATTGTTGTACTGTTGATATTTGGCTCTGTTGACTAATGAGTTTGCCGACCACTGACCTAGAGGATACTGTGATGAGTGAAGTAAGTCAGACAGAAAAAGACAAATGCCATATGTTTTCACTTGTATGTAGAATCTAAAAAAACAAAATGAACAAACAATAGGAACAGACTCATAGATAGGGAATATTTTGATGGTTGACAGATGGAAAGGGATTAAGAAGCACAAATTGGTAGTTAAACGGAATAGTCATGGGCATGTAAAGTACAACATAAGGAATATAGTCAATAATATTGTAATGGCATCAAATGGGTACTAGTTTTACTGAAGTGATCACTTTGTAAGTTATATAAATGTTTAATCACTGGATTATACACCTGAAACTAATATAATATTGTATATCAACAGTAATTGAAAAAATAAAAAAAAAATTAAATATAAAGAGAAAGAATCCTTAAAAGTAGAAAGAATATTAGAAAGCCAATATTAAATTCTAATCTTACTTTATTTGAGTGATCTACATTCCCCTACTATTAAGGACACCAGAATATCTTGTTTTTCATTGGAATTTTGAGGAATAATGAGTTAATGTATGTGAACAAAATCTGGAAAAAGTCTTTATGGAAACAATATTGCATCAGAAGATCATTTAGGATGATGATAATTATCCCTACTAGAGGCCTGGTACACGAAATTCGTGCACTAACAGGGGTCCCTCAGCCTGGCCTGTGCCCTCTCGCAGTTCGGGAACCTCGGGGGATGTCCGACTGCTGTCTTAGGCCCGCTCCCCTGAGCCTACTACTATTGTTAGTAGAAGTAACTTTTTCTATTTGTTTCATATATATTTACATTTTA
>NW_005871153.1:476097-477626 GCF_000147115.1 Myotis lucifugus
CCCCAGGGTTCCGGATTGCAGAGGGCATAGGCAGGACAAGGTCCCGAGCGTGCATTATGCATTGGCCTCTAGTTGATATATAATTCACATACCGTTATAATTCAATACAGTAGGTCCTCGGGTTAGGTTGGAGATCCGTTCCTATGGTGCAGTGTAACTCGATTTTCGCCGTAAGTCAGAACCCACCTACATAAGCACCTATGTCACTCACATGGAGCACATACACAGCAGTAATGAAGTGAAACAGTAAAAAAAATTAAAAGAAAGATAACAATTCCCGACCTTTACTTGTGGTAAATAAATAATAAAAAACATAAAGCACATATGTACATACGTCAAAATGACGGAACTTTTTTTTTAATAAATAAATGGGAGATGGTGACGTAACCATGAAATAATGTACATTGAGTCCAACATAACCT
The DNA here is from genome assembly GCF_000147115.1 of Myotis lucifugus. Lineage (NCBI taxonomy): Eukaryota > Metazoa > Chordata > Mammalia > Chiroptera > Vespertilionidae > Myotis > Myotis lucifugus. The sequence continues at coordinate 476,520 of NW_005871153.1, forward strand.
GAGGACTGTCTGTATTCATTTAAAGTGTGCAATTCAGTGGTTTTTAGAATATTCAGAGGTGTGCAACCATCATCTCACCCGTTTTCAAATATTTTCATCACCCCAGAGAGAAACTTGTATCCATTAGCAGTCACTCCCCGTTTCTTCCCAACCCTCCCAGCCCAACATAAACACTAACCTACTTTCTGTCTATAAATTTTCCTATTCTGGACATTACATATAAATGGAATCATATAATAAGTGGTCTATTATGGCTGGCTTCTTTCTCTTAGCATAATGTTTTCCATGTTGCAGCATGTATCTGTTATGCATTCCTTTTTTTAAAAAAAAAACCACCACCATTTCTTTCTTTAAAAAAAAATATATATTTTATTGATTTTTTACAGAGAGGAAGGGAGGGCGATAGAGAGTTAGAAACATCGATGAGAGAGAAACATTTATCAGCTGCCTCCTGCACACCCCTTACGGGATGAGCCCGCAACCAAGGTACATGCCCTTGAATGGAATCGAACCTGGGACCCTTCAGTTCGCAGGCCGGCACTCTATCCACTGAGCCAAACCGGTTAGGGCTGCGTTCCTTTTTATGGCCAAATATCATCTGTTTCCTGAGGTCTAACTTATGTATAGAGTAGTGCACAAACCTTAAGAGTACAGCTCAGTACTAGTAAAGGTTTACATATGTAATCAACAGTACTCCAGAGACTTTCTCACACCCTCTGCTAGTTAGTATTCCCCCCCCCCCCCCCAAATTTCCTCTTTGTTCTCTGGCTTCTATTTTTTATTTCTTTCTTTTTTACTTTACCCCTTCCTTCCCTTCCCTTCCCTCCCTCCCTCCCTCCCTCCCTCCCTCCCTCCCTCCCTTCCACTCTCCCTTGGTCTGGGGTTTAATAATGAATAATTAGATTGGGGTGTTTCCGAGCCTAAAAAGGAGTGTGTATAGAGTGCGGATGTGGGTTGGTGGCGGCTTAAATTTTCGACCGAAATCACTATTATCCGATCTTTGTTAGAAAATTTGTGTAAGTGTCTCCTCCAACCCCTCTTAGAAAATCAATATTGGGATTGTTTCACGTTAGGGATATGTAGAGTCTTTACTCTGCAAAAATTGGC
>NW_005871153.1:477726-479420 GCF_000147115.1 Myotis lucifugus
GCTGTCTCCTGCATGCTCCCCATGGGGATCGAGCCTGAACCCGGGCATGTGCCCTGACTGGGAATTGAACCAAGCCACACTGGCCGGGTGTGTTTTTGCTTATTTTATAGTGTTAGTATATTTTAAAGTAAACATATAAGTGATTTAAAAAAGATTATTTTTTAATCTTAAAACTTAATTTAAGCCCTAACCGGTTTGGCTCAGTGGATAGAGCGTCGGCCTGCGGACTGAAAGGTCCCAGGTTCGATTCCGGTCAAGGGCATGTACCTTGGTTGCAGGCACATCCCCAGTAGGAGATGTGCAGGAGGCAGCTGATCGATGTTTCTCTGTCATCGATGTTTCTAACTCTCTATCCCTCTCCTTTCCTCTCTGTAAAAAATCAATAAAATATTTTTTAAAAAAAACAAAAAAAAACTTAATTTAAAAAAATCTATCCTTATCTGTGTCAAAACAGTGTCTTCCCAGTCTCTGGATTTATTTCAATCAGAATGTGATCTGTTTAGAATTTCAAATTCTAAGGGAACATCATTACAGCCCAAAATGAAATGGAAAATGTGAATAGACCTATCCCAAATAAAAGAGTTTGAATTAGTCTTTAAGAGTCTTCCTGCAAAGACAAGTCCAGGATCAGATGGCTTCATTGGTGAATGCTATCAAACATTTAAGGAAGAAAAAATACCAATCCTATACAAACACTTTCAGGAAATAGAGAAGAGAACACGTACTAACCTATTTTATGAGGCCAGATATCAAAGCCAGGTAAAAACAGCACAAAAAAAGAAAATTATAGTTCAGAATCCCTCACAAACTTAGACATAAAAATTCTTAACATAGTAACAGATTGAATTTAGGAACATATAAAATGATTTATATAACATGACCAAGAGGGATTTCACTCAAGTATGCAAGATTGGTTTAACATATTAAAATCAATTAATTTAATATACCACAATTAATAAAATCAATTAATTTAATATACCATAATTTAATATACCATAATTAATAAAATAATACCATAATTAATAAAATAACCAAAATATTATGGTTCAATATTGCAGAAAGAGCATGTAACAAAATCCAACACCTGTTTATTATAAAAGCTCTCAACAAACTACAAAAAGAAGGGAGATTTATCAACCTGATAAAGGACATCTTCAAAAAACTTGCAGGTAACATAATACTTAATGGAGAAAGATTACCTCAGACTGGGAAAAAGGCAAGGATATTTGTCCTTCCCACTTCTGTTCAACCCTCTACTAAATGTTCCTACTAGTGCAAGAAGGGATAATAAAAGGAAATTAAAGGCATCCAGGTTGGAAAGGAATAAGTAAAGCTGTCTTTATTCACAGACGACATCATCTCATATATAGGAAATCCTAAGGAATATCTACCAAACACACAAACTGCTAGAATTAATCATTGAGTTTAGCAAAGTCATAGGACATAAGATCAATATACAAGAATCAACTGAAATTACACACACAGACACATACACATAAATTAATTTCATTTCTATATGCTAGCAAGGTATAATCCAAAAATAAAATTAAGAAAACAGTTGCATCCACAATAGCATCAAATAGAATACGATAGAAATAAAGTTAACAAAAACTCTTGAGTAAGGCTTTCCTTTATAGGGGAAAGAGCATACTTGCCTTCTTATTTCAGTTTGCCTCTGAGTACAGTAAACCCTG
>NW_005871153.1:479554-488263 GCF_000147115.1 Myotis lucifugus
ATTTAATGAACGAAATTCCCAGTCCATATGTCTTATGTTAAAATTAACACCCTACTAATTTTAAAATGCTTTTCCCTGGCCAGTGTGGCTTAGTGTTAGAGGGTCAGCCCATGCACTGAAGGGTCTCCGGTTTGATTCCCAAGTATGTGGATTGCAGGTTTGTTCTGGCTAGGGTAGTGGGGAGGGAGGAGGGGAGGGAGGCGAGTGCGGGAGGCAAACAATCCATTGCCTCTCATATCAATGTCTCTTTTCTCTCTCCCTCCCTTCCACTCTATAAAAATCAATGGGGAGCCCTGACCAGTTTGGCTCAGTGGATAGAGCATCGGCCTATAGACTGAAAGGTCCCAGGTTCGATTCCGGTCAAGGGCATGTACCTTGGTTGTGGGCACATCCCCAGTAGGAGGTGTGCAGGAGGCGGCTGATGGATGTTTCTCTCTTATCGATGTTTCTAACTCTCTATCCCTCTCCCTTCCTCTCTGTAAAAAATCAATCAAATATATATATTTTTTTAAATCAATGGGGAAAAAAATATCCTAGGGCAGGGGTGGGCAACCCCTGGCCATGGCACGCCAGTAACTTTTGCTGGCACGCGAAACCCTCTCTTATAATCTTCCATTTACAATTTTTTTCTTAATATCGACTTTTTTATTTTTCAGATAAATTCAGTGTGGGTGCATCTTAGATAAATAAATAATTTTACATAACAAGTTATCTTAAAGACCATAGACATGGATTGACAAGAGAGGGGAAGAGCAATTTCAATAGTGTCGAAAATGAACTATTGAGGACTTGGAATGCCATTCCAGAAAATTTTTTCTGTTTAAAAAACTTTGCAACAGCGTTACTCTCCATGTTTTCATCCACATACGCTAGTGAATCTTTGTTCTCAGTGATGAATTTTGTTAAGTCTCGTAATAGGAGTAGCCTGACCGATGAAAGTAGTAGCTCGTGCATATCTCTGAAGGTTCACGAAATATAAACCTGATGTAAAATCTCTGTCATCAGTGATGCAGCAGCAAAAGTTCCACTGATAATATCAAATGGAGTCATAAAGTTTTCTGTCGGACTATCAGTGTACATGTATACATTAAAAATACATGTATTTTTCATCATCATATACTGTACTTTTGTCGCTCGAGTGAATTTTATTATTTCTTCAAGGTTCTTCACATAACGTACACCTTAAGAGATAGCAAGTAGGCGTAACATGTTCTCAAAAAATTAGGGTTGGCACGCAGAAGAATTTTGAGTCAGAGATTTTGCTGGTTTTGGCACGCATTCACAAAAAGGTTGCCCACCCCTGTCCTAGGGTGAGGATTAACAACAAAAAAAGAAAGTTGCTTCTAACCTAGATTTGCTTACAAAGTTCTGGGAATGATGAGCATGTGATCACACTGCATCATGTGTGGAAGTTGGTTCTGTTGTTTTGTGGCGTGACTTTCTGCAGCAATTTGTGTGTGTGTGTTTTTTTTTAATCTTTATTGTTGAAAATATTACAAAAGGTCCTCCTTTTCCCCCCATTAACCTCTTCCAGCCTGCTCCTTTCTCCCTCCACCCCCAGGCCCTAACCATCCCATTGTCTGTGTTCACTAGTTATGCATATATGCATGTAAGTTCATTGGTTGATCTCTTCCCACCCACCCTTCCCTGCCTTCCCTCTGAGTTTCAATAGTCTGTTCATGCTTCTATGTCTCTGGGTCTATTTTTTTAAAATATATTTTTATTTTTTTTTATTTTTTTTTTAAATATATTTTATTGATTTTTTACAGAGAGGAAGGGAGAGAGATAGAGAGTTAGAAACATCGATGAGCAAGAAACATCGATCAGCTGCCTCCTGCACATCTCCTACTGGGGATGTGCCCGCAACCCAGGTACACGCCCTCGACCGGAATCGAACCTGGGACCTTTCAGTCCGCAGGCCGACGCTCTATCCACTGAGCCAAACCGGTTCCGGCAAATATATTTTTATTGACTTCAGAGAGGAAGGGAGAGGGAGAGAGAGATAGAAACATCAATGATGAGAGAGAATCATCAATTGGCTGCCTCCTGCATACCCCACACCAGGGATTGAGCCCGCAACCTGGGCATGTGCTCTGACCGGGGATCAAACCCTGAGCTCCTGGTTCAAAGGTCAATGCTCAACCACTGAGCCACTTCATAGGTCAAAGCTCAACCACTGAGTCACGCCAACCAGGCTCTGGGTCTGTTTTTGATCATCAGTTTATTTGGTTCATTAGATTCCACAGATGAGTGAGATCATGTGATACTTATGTTTCTCTGACTGGCTTATTTTGCTCAGATCCATCCATGCTGTTGCAAATGGTAAGAGTTTTTTCTTTTTTATTGCTGCATAGTATTCCATTGTATAAATGTACCAAAGTTTTTTTATTCACTCATCTGCTGGTGGGCACTTAAGCTGTTTCCCAATCTTAGTTATTGTAAATTGCGCTGCTATGAACATAGGGTTGCATATAGTCTTTCTGATGAGTGTTTCAGGTTTCTTAGGATATATTTCTAAAAGTGAGATCACTGGGTCAAATGGAAGTTTCATGTTTAATTTTTTGAGGAAATTCCATACTGTTCTCCACAGTGGCTGCACCAGTCTGCATTCCCACCAACAGTGTACTAGGGTTCCCTTTTCTCCACAACCTCACCAACACTTGTTGTTTGTTGATTTGTTAATGATGGCTATTCTGACAGGTGTGAGGTGATATCTTATTGTCATTTTGATCTGCATCTCTCTGATGATTAGTGACTTTGAGCATCCTATATAATAAAGAGCTAATATGCTAATTAGACTGGACGGTGGAACAGCTTTCCGAACGACCTTTCGGAACAACCAGTGGGTGGGGGGCCACGAGGCAGCCAGGGCCGAGGCAGCAGGGGCCGTGAAGGCCTACTTTTGCACGAATTTCGTGCATTGGGCCTCTAGTTTTTTTATATGTCTCTTGGCTTTCTGTATGGTCACTTTGGAGAGGTGTCTATTTAGGTCCTTTGCCCATTTTTCAATTGGATTATTTATCTTCCTTTTGTTAAGTTGTATGAATTCCCTATACATTTTGGAGATTAACCCTTTATCAGATGTATCATTGGCAAATATGTCCTCCCATGTAATGGGCTCTTTTGTTAATCTGTTGATGGTTTCTTTTGCAGTGCAGAAGCTTTTTATTTTAATGTAGTTCCGTTTGTTTATTTTCTCCTTAGTTTCCATTGTTCTAGGAGTTGTATCAGTAAACATATTGCTATAAGAGATGTCTGAGATTTTGGTGCCTATGGTTTCTCCTAGGACTTTTATGGTTTCACGTCTTACATTAAGTCTTTTATCCATTTTGAGTTTATTCTTGTATATAGTGTAAGTTGGTGGGCTAGTTTCATTTTTTTTGCATGTACCTGTCCAATTTTCCTAACACCATTTATTGAAGACTCTGTCTTTGCTCCAACATATGCTCTTTCTCGAGCAGTTTTAACACCAGTGGGTTGATGTTCTGATATGCACTAAGCCACGTCCCAGCCGTGTGCATTTGTTTACCTCTGGTGACTGGTGAATTTACTAAAACTATTCAGAATAAATTTAAAATGATTTTATTTTATTTTATTTTTTGAAAATTAAATCTTTATTGTTCAGATTATTGCAGTTGTTCCTCCTTTTTACCCCCCATAGCTCCCCTCCACCCGATTCCCCTCCCACCCTCTGCCCTCACCCCCCCAACACTGTCTTCATTCATAGGTGCACGATTTTTGTCCAGTCTCTTCCCGCATCCCCCACACCGCTTTCCCCACCAAGAATAGTCAGTCCACTCCCTTTCTATGCCCCTGATTCTATTATAATCACCAGTTTATTCTGATCATCAGATTATTTATTCACTTGATTTTTAGATTCACTTATTGATGGATGTGTATTTGTTGTTCATAATTTGTATCTTTACCTTTTTCTTCTTCTTCTTCTTAAAAGATACCTTTCAGCATTTCATATAATACTGGTTTGGTGGTGATGAACTCCTTTAGCTTTTCGTTATCTGTGAAGCTCTTTTTCTGACCTTAAATTCTGAATGATAGCTTTGCTCGATAAAGTAATCTTGGTTGTAGGTTCTTGGTATTCATCACTTTGAATATTTCTGTTATGCCCAGATTTCAGGATCCCCAAGAAACCACATCAGGGAGCCAGCCATGTCCAATGCAAAAGCATAAGAGTCTTTATTCGAGCTAGCTCGGCTCCCCCACCTTGCTGACACAGCAGCAGGAAGCAGAGAGAGAGAGAACTCTGTGTGGAGAGGGGTTTTATAGGGGGTTGGAGTAAGGGGAGGAGAAAGGGCTGTGGCCTTGCCGATTGGCCAGGCGCAAGTCGGTGTCTTATTCCTGGGTGTGGCTAGCAGAGGCTTAGACTTCCGGGAAGAAGCTCCTTGCCAAGCACATGGCCAAGGTAAGATGGAGCACTTACCCTGGGGCAAGATGGAAGGCGTAGCCCTTACCCTGGGGCAAGATGGAGGGCCTAGCCCTCGCCCTTTCAATTTCTTGCCACTCCCTTCTGGCCTGCAAAGTTCCTGTTGAGAAATCAGCTGACAGTCATATGGGTACTCCCTTGTAGGTAACTGACTTTTTTTCTCTTGCTGCTTTTAAGAGTCTTTCTTTGTCTTTTGCTCTTGGCATTTTAATTATGATGTGTCTTGGTGTGGTCCTCTTTGGATTCCTTTTGTTTGGGGTTCTCTGCACTTCCTGGACTTGTAAGTCTATTTCTTTCACCAGGTAGAGGAAGTTTTCTGTCATTATTTCTTCAAATAGGTTTTCAATATCTTGCTCTCTCTCTTCTTCTGGCACCCCTATAATTTGGATGTTGGTACTCTTGAAGCTGTCCCAGAGGCTCCTTACACTATCTTCGTATTTTTGGATTCTTTTTTCTTTTTGTTTTTCTGGTTGGGTGTTTTTTGCTTCTTCGTATTTCAAATCGTTGACTTGATTCTTGCGATCCTCTGGTCTGCTGTTGGGAGTCTATATAATATTCTTTATTTCGGTCAGTGTATGCTTAATTTCTAGTTGGTCCTTTATCACAATATTGAGGGTCTCACTAGATTTCTTGAGGGTCTCATTAAGTTTATCGGCGGTTTCTAGAAAATTCTTGAAAAACCTTAAAAGTGTGGTTTTGAACTCTATATCTAGTAGTTTGCTTTCCTCCATTTCTTTCATTTGTGTCCTATTTCTTTGTCTCAGCATTTTTTATGCTTCTCTGTGTCGATAGAGTGGCTTTCTGTGCTAAGTGTCCTATAGGGCCCAGTGGCTCAGCCTCCCCAATTACCTGAGGTAGACACTCTTGGTGCACCCCCTTGTGGGCTTTGTGCACAGTCTTGTTGTAGTTAAGCCTTGATTGTTGTAGGTAACACTGGATGGATTTGACCTCCAGGCCAATTGGTTGTGAGAATCAGCTGTGTCTACAGTGGGAGAACTTCTGTGCTGAAGACACCCTTCTGGGCCAAGACTTGCTTCAGTGGGGCTTTGGTGCTCACTGATTCTGCCCCCTGAGTATGTCCCTTATGGATCTGAGGAGTTGTAATTGGATGGTCCCACTCTGACCACTGGGTACATTGGCTCTTGGATCTAAGGAAGTGCTAATCTAGCCTCTGCCTCAGGCTACCCAGCAGAATCCAGCTGTAAAGCAATGCAAGTTCCCCTGGGGCCTTGGGGCAGCTGCAGTTTGTTATGTAATTTTCAGATTACAAAGGGCCGGGCCTTTCATATGCAAAAGCCTCTTTGCATGGCTTGGGTGGGGCGGGGCTCCAGGGGATCAACAGGGCGGGTGGAGTGAGCAGTATGGCTGCTCTCAGTCCTGCTCTCAGAGGCCCCAGCAATCGCTGCCCTCGAGTTCCGACCGATGCCAGACAGTCCCGTTTCTCCCATATGAGTCTGGGTCCCCAGAGACTTGCCCGGAACTGGAGCTCAGAGCTTGAGACTCCCTCCGGATTAAAAAAGACAATCGTGTCCTCAGCCGCCAGCCCTCTCCGCATGCACCTTTGCACCTTTGTATTTTACTTCCGCACCGCACCTCCTCTGAGTCTCAGTGTGCTTTTCTCTTTCCTTCTAGTTGTAGAATTTCCACTCAGCCAGCCTTCCTGTGGTTCTGGATGATGTCTGTTCCGTCTTTTAGTTATATTTTTGAAGTGGTTGTTCGAGGCAGCAATCTCCGGTGTTTACCTATGCCGCCATCTTGCTTTCTCCTAAAATGATTTTAATACATATAGAATACTTTCTTGTGAAATTAAACTTTTCATACATATTTAATTTTAGTTACACAAATGTGTCTACATAAATAAAAGCAGGTAAATTAATTTATCAATTTTTTAACATATGCATTCAGAAAACCTACTCACGTACTAGTAAGAGACTTTTGGCCACCTCCTGACCTGAATTAGTCCATTATATCGAGGTTTTACTGTAATTGCCTACAATTCATATAACTTCTCTGAACCTCATTTTCTTGAGGATACCAGCTATTATACTACTTGCTTCACATGAGCATTAGAACATATTTACAGTGCAAAGCATTACACAATGATAATTGTGCTTAATAAAGCACACAGGAGCCGTTTGCCTTCCCAGTCTACTAGGTGAAGTGATTTGAAAATGCGCTTATGAACCTTGGCAACTTAGTCACATAGATCCGGGTTGGCTGTTCTGCCTGCAGCAGAGGAGCCGTCATTCTGGGCCCAGTTAGTTGGGACTGTTCCCAGCAGTCTTGTTCAGTCTTTACCCTGAAATCATTAGCAAAACATTTATCTTTGACACTGTGACTTGTCCATTAGGTGAAAGGTTGCAACTTTCACTTGTCATTTTGGAATGCCTTTTTCTTTTCTTTTTTATGTTATGAAGTTTTAGGAGGAATTTTAGTCACAGTATATTCAGTAACTAATTGTTCTTTAAAGCTGCCATTTTTTGAGTTTTCAGTTTGTTCCATTGAATTTAACTGTTTTTTCCCCCTTCACTTTCCTCTTCTTAAGGGCTTACGGCAGCCAGCTCCTTTTTCTGATGAAATTGAAGTAGACTTTAATAAGCCCTATGTCAGGGTAACTATGGAAGAAGCCAGCAGAGGAACACCTTGTAAGTAAATGCCCTATTATTTTTTTTGTTTGTTTTTAGCATTCAATTGTATTTATCAAATTTATGCCCACTTTCTATATTCTTCCCTCAGTTTACCTATAAAGACTAGTTGGGACAAGGGGGATGAGTTCCTTCTAGCTCCCTTGCTGTTCTTGTGGGAGGATAACTACTCCATAAAATTTCATTTTTTTAAATTATGTTAGGCACTTGTTTCCCAGGATGTTATCACAGCTTTGAGATATAGTAGTACATATTTGCTTCTTAGGCTGTTGTCATAGTTATGAGATATAGCAGAGCTGGACTTTAACCTTATCGATTTTTACAAAGGTCCAAATAATATGTCAGGCTATCACATTTTTAATAACCTTCAAATTGTTCCCCAAATCTTCCTTTCTATCAGTAAGTACCCTAGCTATTATGCTATTGATGATAGAAGACAAAAATATCTCAAGTTCAAAGATACTCATCACTTAATTTTATCTTTCTTGATATTATCATTTTCCAGTGTTTTAAAGACTCACTTTATTATTTTCAAAGCTCATACTCTTTATTTGTATGCTTAGTTTACATAATATATGTATTATAGATACTCAATTGGTTTTAGGGATCATCAAAAATAGAAACTTCCATGATCATATGTTGTGAATACAGTCTTATAGGCAGCTGTCATTACTTCTTCATAAATTCTTCAATTCTTCTTTTATTCAATCCTTCTTTATTTTTTTCAATTATTATAGTAAATATTTTGTCTACTCTGTAAACATAGGTCTTGACTCAAACTCAGGCAAGCACTAGGGAGTAAGAAGCAGTTATAGCCAAATCTTTATGGAAGACCAGAGGACCAGTGCATGAAATTTGTGCACAGGTGCAGTCCCTAGGCCTGGCCTGTGATCGAAGTGCGAGAATCTGGCATGGAAGGGCAGGTCCTAGCTGAACTCTGGGCCCTGGGCAGCACCGGGGCCCTCAGGCCCCTGTGCGCCCCCCTCCGCCTGAGTCACAGCCCCCAAGTCCCCACGCGGAGATGCAGTGAGCATGGCCAGATGCTGCGGACTGGGGTGCAGCGTGGGCCTCTGGGCTGCCCAGTGGCGCCGCAAGAAAGCCGGGAGGGAGGGGGGGCCAGCTCGCTCTCTCCTTGCAAACTGGCTCCTGCGCAAACCCACAGGAATCCTGACCGGCCCCTGTGGTCCCAGTGGCTGTGGCCCGGCTCACCCAGAAGAGGCTGTGAGGGTGCGGGGCAGGCTCCTCATGGGTGCCTAGCACCTGAGTGCAGGGGCTTCCTGGTGCAGGAGCCCTGGCGTCCCGGGGGAGGGTAGCAGGGAGAGTGAGAGCAAGCTCAGTGGACACCCTGCATTCTCACCACACCTCCGTCCCCATCATCTGGGCCCCCAGGTAGCCGGTGAGAGGTTGCAGCCCCCTGCCCAGGCTCCACGGGAGGTTGGTCGCTGCCACCCACCCCCAGGTCCCCATCCCAGCCTGGGCCGGCCCTGATTCTATCAGGGCCTGCCAACTGCTGGTGACCATCTGTGGGTTGATTGTTGGGGCCGGGACCCCCACCCAGCTCCCTCAGCGCCTGGAGCTGGCAGAGGAACCACCCTTCCCCCCGACCCTCCCCCCTGCTGCTGC
>NW_005871153.1:488363-492011 GCF_000147115.1 Myotis lucifugus
CATTTGCAGGGCAATTGAACCCCCGCTTGCACCCGCCTTGGCCTGGTGCTGCCCGCTCACCTCCTCCACCATCCTGCCATGGGCCCACTCTTGTCAGGGCCCATCAGGGCCGGGATCGCCTCCTCTGCCACCCGCTGCCACCACCGCGTTGTCAACTCTCACCATGTTCCGCGCTGCCCCTGGTGGTCAGTGCACATCATAGTGAGCGGTCGACCTCCTGAACAAATAATTTACATATTAGGTTTTTATTATATAGGATATTTGTGGTTACTTCTTTTTATATATATATATTGATTTCAGAGAGGAAGGAAGAGAGAGAGAGAGAGAGAAACATCAGTGATGTGAGAGAATCATTGATTGGCTGCTTCCTGCATGCTCCACACTGGGGATCAAGCCCACAATCTGGGCATGTGCCCTGGCCAGGAATCAAACCATGACCTCTTGGTTCACAGGTCAATGCTCAACCACTGAGCCACGCCAGCTGGGCTATGGTTACTTCTTAATTGTGTTAGTATATTTGCTCCCTGTTGTAACTGAGGAATAGTGAAATGCAAATAGAAATGAATGCAGTACAGTCTCAGGCCAGGGATCCCAATACCCCTTGACTATGTCTTGGCTCTATGGAGTATAGTTTTGGATCCTCAAAATTTCAAAGAATGCTTTCCTTTTGCGAAAGTGTTTATACATGTTGATTACAACCCTTCTGATTCATGATGTGATGTTATGGGTTTGGTTCCCCTTGTTTGAGGAATAAAGGCTAATGGAGCAGGTAAAATGACAACACGGAAAAACATGTGGCTATTTGTAACAAGGTGTAATGCTGGCAGGTCAAATTTCAAAATGCCACCAAATAGTACAAAGGTCACATTCAGATGTGATAGAGTCTACCGAGGGCAAGCACTTTCATGCACTCTAATGACACACTTTCAGAATTCAGTACCTCACTCACATCTGACCACGTTAGTTATGTTACCCACTTGAGATACATAACATGTATGTGTGTGTAGATGTGCTTTTCAGAAGTTTGGAAGCCTATAGTTAATAGGTACTAACTAATAAGTCTAATTTTTTTAAAATTTAGAATAATATAATTTTGCAAGTAGTTCATTTTTGAGATAATATACTTTATAGTCTCTTTATTATACTATCTACAACAAGAAATTAAGGTCCATAGAAACTTAGAAGTAAAAGCTCCTCTACAGTAAAACAAATAATTAGTGATAAAATTTAAGCTAAAACCTAAGTTTTTCCATCTTTGTGTTCTTTTCACCCTAGAGTGGTGTGACTCTTCATAGACATTAGTTATTAACAATAGAAGACCATTGGCCAACTGGTTGTATTTTAGGTGGTACATATAGTCACAAACTAGCCTATAAAGTTTGCTAGCCTAATTCTGTCTCCAGTGTTTCTCCTGTATCTCCTGTCTGTTCTGTTTTATGTTAAGTAGCCAAGTAACTGGTTGAATTCATGCCAGTGCTGGCCAACGGATGAGCCAGCAATGAATCTGCATACAACATGCCATAGTTGGTGAATTTTAAACAAATAATTAGCACAAGGGGGCATTCCTCTCTCTGCCCCCAGGTTTTCACTTGGGAGGTTAAGGGAGTACAAGAGGGAAGTTTGATCTAGGAGAAAACTCACTACCCAGAGAAAAAACAAATATGACTTGAGGAATAAGATAATCTCTTTTGAAAAAAAAGAAAGAAAGAAAAATCAGTGATATGTTCTCTGGGAGAAAGGAAGAAAAAGCAGAGTCTGAAGGACAATGGAAATCTGTTGGGGACAAAATAGATTTGGTGATAGGTATTTGAGAGAATATATCAAAAGAAACAATAAATTGAAACCCAGGTCTTTTGGGCCTAAAGGAGAACATCTTGTTTGTTAGCTAGCAGTAGTGCAAGGACTGTTAATTTGTCATCCAAATCAGGACCATTTTGAGAATTAAAGGTTTTGTGTTTAATAATATGCTGAGACAACAGATGTAAATCAGAGGGAGGGTCTGGTTATCCTGGCCAATAGCCAGTTGGTGAAAGAATGGATAACTTGTGCTTTGTCCTCAGATTTTCTAGTTCAGCAGTGGCCCCTTCTGGTTATTTGGTTAATATACCAGCCTGGTTTCACCAAAGACTTGGGGTTAAGTCATAGGGAATAGAGAAGTTGGGAGGTTGGGGAAACACTAAAGAGGGCAAGAAGCACATCTGGCATTGGTCTGACAAAAAGGATTCAGTGGTGACGTGGCCTAATATGGGGTGATTAGCTACTGGCAAATAGCCATTGCACCAACAGCATTCTATGCTATTTCCACTGTCAGGAAATCTCACTTTGCCCTTGATGAATGCTAGTGGCAGAAAAACAACAAAATATTCTTAATTTTTATATTCTATCCTTTGTCTTTAAAGATGAAGTAAAGTGAGATCATAGCCACTCTGGACTTGTTTAGGAAAGATGGAAGTCTGTTAGTTACTTCATGGTCATGATTTCTAGGATGTAGATGTGAGATTATACCACTCAGATTTTGTTTTGTTTTTTGTTTGGTTTGTTTTGTTTTTCATAGATGAGGAAACAGGCTTAGAGAGGTTAAGAGTACAGAGGAAAGAGACTGGTTGGCAAGCTTGAACTATAACCTTTCTGACTTTTTAGTTCATCATATTATTTCTCAGTTTTTCATTGTAGTGGTGTATTTGTTTTATTTAAAAATTTTGTCTCTTATATTATAAAATCAATACATTGCCATGCTTAACATTCATAAAGTACAAAAAGTTAATATAGAGTGAAATGTCTTCCTTTCACCACTGTCTCACAGCCACCCAGTATCCCTTTTATGGGCAACCAGTTTTACCAATTTTTGTGGATATATAAACAAATAATCTATAAGTCCTCCTACCCTGTTAATGTGGCATGGTATATTCAGCCTTTCATTGAAACTTAGGTTGTTTCTTTTTTTTATGATAGTTTTTTGTTTTTTTTTTTAAAGTATATTTTTATTGATGTCAGAAAGGAAGGGAGAGAGAGATAGAACATCAAAAATGAGAGAGAATCACTGATCGGCTGCCTCCTGCACACACCCTACTGGGGGTTGAGCCCGTAACCCAGGCGTGTGCCCTTGGATGGAATTGAACCTGGGACCCTTCAGTCCACAGGCCAAAGCTTTATCCATTGAGCCAAACCAGCTAGGGCAAAACTTAGTGTTTTTTTTCTAAACTTTTTGCTATTACAAACAATGCTGCAATGAATGATATACACTTTTACATATATATCTGTGAGATAAATTCCTAGAATTGGAATAGCTGTGCCAAACGGTATTAGCATTTGTCATTTGACTTTTGATATATATTGCCTAATTGCCCATCTTAAGTTGTATTAATTTATATTTCTATCAGCAATATATAATTTCTCAGTTTAAAAGCTACTTGTTTATGGATAAACCTATCTGGAAAGAAAAGTCCATAAGCTTCCTGAGAACCAGTTTCCTCCCCCTTGATTCAGGGTCTTGAGTCACAAGGCAGGAGAGACAGGTGTCTGATCCCCACCTTCAGTATATCTGATGAGACTCTGGGCCCTTCTTTCCCAGAGTGATACAGACACTCCTACTGTTATATTCTGCTGCTACCGTGAAGTAGCTTTTGCTCTATTCACATAGTAGGAATA
>NW_005871153.1:492111-559145 GCF_000147115.1 Myotis lucifugus
TTTTCTTTCATAAGTCCACTACCACACCACAAAAAATTGACAATCAGTTCTTTATTATTCTCACTAGTGGAGAGAAGAATATTTATATATTTGATTTTCAAATACTTGGTATATCACCCTCTACTGAGAAAGTGTAACAGCATGCTCACTGTCAAGGAGAAATGCTTGAAGGAATTCCATCTGTTATCCCAGAGCAGGTATTGAGGGTGAACCTGGGACTGAGGAGCAATAAATTGATACCTGGTACTTACCTTCCATCTTTCTTAATCTCACCTTTCTGGATCACTCCTTACTCTCTGGGTAATAGTAAGGAGGCTTATTTTCAAAGTAAAGCATTAGTCATTAGTATTCAAGGCAGCTTGAAAATGAGAGAGCAAGCAGCCAGATTATATTGTTATTTTGTTCATGTGTAACTGAAGTTTAAACCTGAACTGAAGGTAAGGATTTTGAAGTTTTGGACTTACCTGTTGTATAACTCTTCCTTTTCACATCTAAAAATAAGAAAAGATAATCATGAAATCCAATTGCCTAAGCAGTTTGGTATAACCACACTAACAGAGTTCATGGACATGACGTCAAAGGTGTTTGTTGCCAACGACGTCTGTGATGTTACTCCTCACAACACCTTAGGAGAGGTGTATGCTGGGATGGAATAGTCGCACAGTGCCATTTCCATTTGTCGAATGAGATATTGAATCAGTGTATTTTTGTGATAAATTTTCTTTTGGATTTAGATGAGCGACCTGTGAGAGTTTATGCAGATGGAATATTTGACTTATTTCATTCTGGTCATGCCCGGGCTCTGATGCAAGCAAAGAACCTTTTCCCTAATACATACCTCATTGTGGGAGGTAAGAAAACATCTGATGACTTTAGGTGCTGCCCAGAAAAAAAATTATAGTAGTCCTTTTCTTCTACCTTTATAACCTGAGTATATAGGGTCTTGTTTTGGTTTTTAAATGAAGGATCTAGTACAGCCTCTCTAAAACATGACGTATACGAACCTGGAGAGAGAAGTTCCAAGCTCAGTGACCTGAGATGTCCAGTGTTTATCTCACTGTTTTTAGCTGAATTTCTGTAGTCACAGGAGACCTCTGTTGCCTATTTGAGAATGACATTCACTCTGGATTTCAGTTTACCATTTTGAATCGACTGAATTACAAAATTCAGCTTAACAAATTTCATATGGTCCAGTCCAGTCTTATAAAAATATAATAGGAAAACATCTTATAAAACTTAACTGATGCAGAAATACATGCAGGTTTATTTCAAAGCCTGTTGGAGCCTCTCTTCTCCAAAGTGTGAACATACTATTTAGTGAGCGTTGCTCCTGAAGGTGTATCTTGGATTAGGGAAAGCAGTCACCCAGACCGAGCTACCCTACAGAAGATTTGTCTCCAGGCGGGGAAAATGGTTACAGCTCCAGGGAATGGGAGAGGTTGGTGACTGAGCAGCGATAAAGCAAAGGGGCTTTGACTTACAACTCTCCGATGTGGGGAACTCAGTTTGCAGTGATGAGCTGACGCACAACTTCAAAGGCTTCACAGTGATGAACGAAAGTGAGCGCTACGATGCGGTGCAGCACTGCCGCTACGTGGACGAGGTGGTGAGGAACGCCCCCTGGACCCTGACACCGGAGTTCCTGGCAGAGCACCGGGTGAGAAACCGAGCACCTGCCCCCTTTGCCCGTTCTGGAATTTCTTCAACTCTTGGGGCTGCTGGTACTTGGACTAGTTTTCCCCTAGCCTTATTTTACTTCTACCTTCTATGTAAATTTCACAATGAGGAGATGACAATGATATTACTACTAATAATAGTCATCCCTGACATTTATGTGGGGTTTGATGGTTTATAAGCACTTTTAGATACATTATATACCATTTTCTCCCCATAAC
Organism: Myotis lucifugus; assembly: GCF_000147115.1. Classification (NCBI taxonomy): domain Eukaryota; kingdom Metazoa; phylum Chordata; class Mammalia; order Chiroptera; family Vespertilionidae; genus Myotis; species Myotis lucifugus. The sequence goes on from NW_005871153.1 coordinate 494,007, forward strand.
AATCCTGTTGGATAATTATTATATGAGAACAAGGCCAGGAAGACTAAACAATCTGGTCCAGATCACACTGTAGCAGGTCACACTGTAGACATTGACTGCTTCAGGTAGGTGATCCCCACCCACCACCACACACTGTAGTTGTCCATCCTCATAGCATACCAGCCTCTTTAGAATAGACGTAGCCCCAGCTACGCTTTCCTCACATTCCAGGAAATAAGACAGGTAGACACAGACTACTCTCGTGTTGACTAAAATTTAGTTTCAGGGCTTTGATTTTGGGCTAGAAGTTGTGTGCAATCAGCAATCAGGGAGATTTCTCTCTTTTGCTCAGCAAGTTAGTATTATAAAGCCCCTTGCCTCCTTCTAATTATCCCACATTAAAGCAACGGGTTACCTGTAAAAGGTAGTTACAAAAGATAAGAGGATTTGTCAGGTCAGGTTGGAGGCCCTCAAGCCTGAGAAACCCGCAGCATATGGTCAGTTTTCTACAGGGGTGTATGGAATGTGGAAGGTGAATTGTTCAATGAAACAGAAAGGAACAGAGGCAGCCAAAGTGCTTCAAAAGCAATACTTTTGAAGGATAGGCCTGAAGCTAAGGGGTATTTGTTAAAACCATTTAGGATTAGGACACACCTTTTACAGTTCTCTAGCTTTTCTACGTCAACACTTAGTGGTGCCAAAGGTAAGATTATTCTCAGTAACACAGCCAAGCAGGCCCAGGCAGAAGAGGTTAGAGGAACTTCCATTTTGCTTTTCTTATTGTTAGCAGTGTATTTATGGGTAATTGAGATGTTAGCTGAGAATCCCTGACACAGTCCTGATGAGCACATTTCACACCACAGTGGCTTCTGGGTGTTGGGTGTGGTGGTATTAGCAATTATATTAGCAAAGGTTCTATGGCCTATTCAGGAAGGAGTAAGTAAGTGAGGTTTAGCATATTTTTCAGAAAGATTATTGATCCAGTGCCAGTGGTCTCTTCACTGTTGCAAGAGGTATTGACACTAGTAAAATGGTAGATCCTGAGACCTAAAGATCTTTTATGGCTTTAGATTTTCCATTTCTCAGGAGCATAGAAGTGTCTATTCTAATAGAAGTGTTCTTGGTTGCTATTTTTATATTCCCACTCCTCTCCTGGTCTGAGAGAGAAACCAGTTTACAAATCACCTCTTTCTCAGACTTCCAGAAACTTTATTTGATGAATTCTTATAGACCCAGGAGGATGAGATGTCCTTTCTTCTTTCCTCGCTGCCATACACTAGCACACCCAGCCCAATTTCCAAGCATGGTGATTGGTGTACAGTGTGAAGGTAGCACCTCTAGTACACCAGGAGAAAGCTGAAAAGAGAAACTTGCTGACTTCATATTTATGATCCATAAATAATTAGGTTGAGTGGCTTATGAGTGAAACATGGAATTAATGAGCAAAACAATGAGAAAGAGAAAATGTCCAGCCCTGGCCAGTGTGACTCAGTGATTGAGCTTTAGCCCATGCACCGAGAGATTGCCAGTTCAGTTCCCATGCCCGGGTTGTGGGCTCAATCCCCAGTAGGGGGTGTACAGGAGACAGCTGATTGGTGTTTTTCTCTCTCTCTTTCTCTTTCCCTTTCTCTCTAAAAATAAAAAAAAAATAAAAAGAGAAAATGTCCATTTGAGGCCTAGCCTCTCCTTTTTGTCCTTTTTCTGAGCCTGAGAGTTTGTACTGGTTCTTTCTGCATGGCAGGTATCCTGGGTTATAAATGATGTTTCCTTATTTTCAGATTGATTTTGTGGCCCATGATGACATCCCGTATTCTTCCGCAGGAAGTGATGATGTTTATAAGCACATTAAGGAAGCAGGTGAGTAAGCTGATGTGCATATTCTCTCTGTGATGTGTACAGTCTCAGGGGCAGTGACAGAGATTCAGCCACATAACTACTCCACAGAGAAAAGTTTATACACTGAGAAATTCAACATCCACTTTCAGGCCACACTTTGGATAAGAGGATAAGGTGAGCATAGCACTGAGACCTATCAGTTCTCAGACTAAACATCTACTATTGATATCTCTCTTAATTTCAGGAATTTCTCAAGCCCCATCTTTTTCTTAATATTAGGGCCATATAGCCCTTCCTTTCCTTAACTCCTTTCCTTTGATTCATTCCTCCTTCTTTTTTTTTTTTTAATATATTTTATTGATTTTCCACAGAGAAGAAGGAAGAGGGACAGAGAGTTAGAAACATCGATGAGAGAGATCCATCAGCTGCCTCCTGCACGCCCCCCACTGGGGATGTGCCCGCAACCAAGGTACATGCCCTTGAGCGGAATCGAACCTGGGACCCTTGAGTCCGTAGCCCTTCCTTTCCTTAACTCCTTTCCTTTGATTCATTCCTTTCTGTATGTCAGTATCTCCAGACTTCCCTTAGTAATAGGAAAGGAAAGGAATGTTGCTCCCAGTTTCCATCTAGTCCTGCTGCCTGAGCTAACCAGAATGTCACAGTGTTTGTATGTGTTTTGGGGTTAGGCATGTTTGCTCCAACACAGAGGACAGAAGGTATCTCTACATCAGACATCATCACCCGAATTGTCCGGGACTATGATGTGTATGCCAGACGGAACCTACAGAGGGGCTACACGGCAAAGGAGCTCAATGTCAGCTTTATCAACGTGAGTTCCAACCTCATCCCAGAGTTCCCTGGCCCTATAAGACACACATTGCCTCCTACTTCATCTGAGCTGAACTTACTTTTCAGTTTGCTATAGTTATTTCCTCCAAAAGCTCATCGAATTCTTGCAGATAACACTATGCTGAGCTCTTTACAAATATAAAACAGAGGCATTTTCTGCCTTTATGGTCTAGTATTAATACATTGATATAAAGACACACAGCCAATTCAATAAATGAGAATTTGCAACTTTAAAGTCCAACATGTATATCAAATACATTAATAGTGGTTCTTAGCTTTTTTATTTATTTGATGTCCTTTTGAAAATCTGGTAAAGCTATGGATCCTCTCCCTGTGTGGGTAGCGACACACATTTTGCATGCCATTTCTCAGGACATATAGACCTAAGTTTTAAAATTTGATTTATAGAAGCAAAGTTTACTTTAGCTTAATATTATCCTTTAGCAACAAACTGCTATACATTTTGTGTATATAAATTATACCTCTATTAATGTTTATTTAAAAAGAAAGCTGCTAACTATATCTTCTACATTAGAGCTTACCAAGCTTCCTTACCTGTTCCTCATTCTGTGAATTATGACTGGGTGAAATGCTTTCATCTGAATATGATTTATCTATACAGATAAACCCTAGCTGTTGTTAACCGCCTACTACAGAACCTTTTCTCTTTTTTCAGGTGTTTAAAAATTTAAACATATTTCCTTACTCCTCTATGATTGGGAAATTATGAGAATATTTTTCATTTGACTAAAGACTCCTCCTCCCCATTTCCCTTCCTTAGGGAGGTTGGTAGGACCAAAGAGTATCATCTTTATTTTGTGAATGAGCAAGCAGACCTCTAAAAACTAAAAACAACTCTTTTAAAATCATAGAATAAGCCAGTGGTAGAGGAGAAAAATCCAATACAAAATGAACTAAGTAAAGATCTACTACTTCCACTTTCAAACTATTATAGTGGCTTATTCTTGGCAATATTCTACAGTGATCTGGTTCCCTTTACATCTCCGTCTAGAATGTGGTTTGGGTTATGTTGGGCATGTTTATGTTCTAAGTCTATGTTTTATCTTTAAAAATGTTATTTCATTTAGTTGCATACATGTTACTGGGCCTACCCTATATATTTAGTTTATTTTGGATTCCCATGAGTTAGAATTATCACATTTTTGTATAAGATGACCATCCAGAGCATATCTTACTTGTTATGCTAGAGAAGTGTGGAGTAGATTAAGCAAAGTGAAATTCTAAAGACTGAAAAGAATGTCAATAGAGTGATGAACCATGTTTCTTTCCTCCCTTTGGTATGAAAGGTCAGAGTGGGTATTATTTCTTAAAACAGTTCTTTCTTTACCTAGGAGAAGAAATACCATTTGCAGGAACGGGTTGACAAAGTAAAGAAGAAAGTGAAAGATGTGGAAGAAAAGTCAAAAGAATTTGTTCAGAAAGTAGAGGAAAAAAGCATTGACCTCATTCAGAAATGGGAGGAGAAATCCCGGGAATTCATTGGAAATTTCCTGGAAATGTTTGGTCCAGAAGGAGCACTGGTATGTTTTTTCCAGCTGGATAATTTAGGGAATTTTAGGAATATGTAGGGAATTCTCATGCAGTGAAAAAAATTATAGAATCCTTGAGCAGAAAGGGACATCCACATTCAGAAGTTATCTGATCTGTTCCTCTTATTGGGCAGAACTATATTTCAACTATTCCCCAAAAGTCCTTTCAAATCTTTACAGAAAGAGGTTACATATTCTCCTAAATAATTTTGCCAGCTGTCTATCAACATCCAATCTGGTGACAAGATAAGTAAGTAGCCTTGCCCACTTCAACACTATAGTTTTAGATAGAAGGAACGGAAAGAACAAAGAACAATAAAAAGAAAGCTGCCTCCACTAATAAACAGCTGCCTCAGGATCGCTGGGTGAGGTGGGGATTCTGACCTTGAAGAATAGCCAGGTTTCTTCAAGCCAAATAAAGGGCGTATGTGTAGCTATTCAGCAAGTGAGCCCTCGGTTAGATGTCAGGAAGGATCTGGTTGTGAGAGTGTTTGGATACCAAAATAGATTATTCAGGGAAAATATGGAATTTCCTTTTCAGAGAACTCTAATACTCAGGAAGATACCTTTTGTCTGTGTTAATTCCTTTGTTTGTGCCTGGAGCCTGGACTACAAGCCAAGTAGGCTTTTAAGAATTCCTTTGACATAGAAGTCAGGATCAGGTGACTAGATACAAACTTTAGATAAGCTGTATAACATAGACCACTTTAGACAGAAAATTACTTAGAAATATAGTGACTTTTGACATTGCAGAGGGCACTGGTGATCATGTGAAGTCTCAGACATGCCAGTGGTGACTTAGTGGGATCCATGGGTTTCTTCTAACTCTTCCTTTTGGTCTCCCCAGAAACATATGCTGAAAGAAGGGAAAGGCCGGATGCTGCAGGCCATCAGCCCAAAGCAGAGTCCCAGCAGCAGCCCCACTCGTGAACGCTCCCCCTCCCCCTCTTTCCGATGGCCCTTCTCTGGCAAGACTTCCCCTTCTTCCTCCCCAGCAAACCTCTCCAGGCACAAGGCTGCAGCCTATGATATCAGTGAAGATGAAGAAGACTAATTTTTCAGCCCTCCTTTCCTCTCCCCTCCCTTTGTCCCATCACCTTCAAAAGCTCTGTTGAATTCCAAATTGTGATCCCAACAATAAACCTAAGGACGGCTACAAAGGAAAGACAATTGGGCCAGAGGACCTCAGACGGGGGGACCAGACAGCCCATTCTCCAAGAGACATCACCCACCCAAGAAGGAGGCTGACTACACCCTAGAGGCCTTTTCTGCATCCATATACCCTCCTCATTGACTTTGCTTTACTGTTTATGTTCATATGATCTTGACAGGGAAATTACCATTTTTATTAATTTTTAAAAATTAGTCTTTAAAATATAGTAAATAGAACTAATTATTTTTTTTTTGCCCCCGAGGAGTGGGCAGAAAGAGGTGGTATAATACCCAGAGGCCTTTTCTTCCCAATAACACTACAAGTGTTTGCCTTCTGTTCTGAGGCAAACTGGCTTGCCAAATAGTTCAAGCAATAAGCCATGCTGATGGGTGATTTCGGGGTGGGGGGTGGAATATAATTTTTATTTCCTTGAAAAAATGCTAAAAGCTGGGTAATAGTTACAAATCCCTAACGGTACTGCTGGCACATGTGTCAATGTGGCTGTGGGAGAAGGAGGTCTAAGCCAAACTTACTCCCTGAGGAGTTTCTTGTTGGACCCACTGGGGTCCATGAAGACACTGATGGGGTTGGCACCAGAGCACATGGCATCAGCTGCGGCTTTTCCGGCTTTTCCGCTGTATTCATCTCAGAAGACTCTGTGGCCCGTTACTTGGGAGCTCTTGTCAGTCTCTTCCCTGTAATCTACCGCTAAAGGAAGGAACACTTTCAGGGTTACTGTGATTGTGGAGGGGGTGGGACAATGCTCAGTCCTACACAGTCAATTTAGATTCATTTTCCCCCCAGAGTAAGTCCCTGTCCCTGCTACTCCTATTTCTATGCTTACTACCTAGCTTTTTACAAAGGATACTTTGTAAATGTCTGTAATCTGAACATGATTTGTTAATCCATGCTGCTCACAGCCATAGTGAATAGAGATTTGCATAGACCATGGACACGACCGCATAAGGAAATACCCGCCTTCCTATCTTGAACTCTGCCCTCTTAAGAATGTTCTTGACTGGAACCAGTGCTCCACACGGTGTTTGCTTTCCTCTGAGAGTGGCAGCTGGCAGGGACTTACTTTCTTCCACGGCCCCTCCAGCGAGGCACAAAGCAAGGGCTCACATTACGAGAATAGGGTAGGTTCTCTCTCTCCCCCACATGTGCCTGCCTGGTGGTTGGCAGGGGGATCACCCCTTAAATCTCACCTCAGAGAATGCTGAAGCCTCACGCTTGCTATTGAGCTTGAGCTCATCTTACACCTCCAGCAGCCTACAGCCGCGTGACTCAGACCATCGTCCGTCAGGAATCTTGTAGCTGTGTTCAGGGGAAGACTGCTGTCCAGGCCCCACCCCGTCACTCATAAATACCCCTTGTGGGGGTGGAGTTTTAGTGTTTTCAGCTAAGAAAACCACATTTTATCTTTTCTTGCCCCTCTGCTAGGGCTGTGAGCATCTCAGACATCTCCTTTTCTGGTAAAACCTGCCTGCCTGCCTGCACACCAGGACTACCTAGGTTCTGAAAACTCGGATCACCCAGAGGCAGAGCACGGCAGAGTAGAGGGACAAAGGGGGGGAACCTCTTGTCCTGATGGCTTATGAAAACTCACTTCTAACTCTTCTCATGAAGTGCTATTTTACTCTCAAATCTGGTTTACATGAGCTTCGGCTTGGAATCCTTTTCTTTTTAAAGGTGAAATGAATCTTGGCCTACATTACTCAGCTTCATAACTTTTCTGCCTTCTTTGGGAATTCTGTCTATTTCAGTCTTACTCTCCCTGGTATAGAAAGGCAATGAAGTCAGCACTGAAGCCCACACTTGTTCCCTTAAAGTGCACATCTTATCCGGTGTATTTGGAAAGGGAGATGCCCAAAGTGTGGTTTTCCTCCCTGTAGTCACTCCTCTCACGTTCGTTATCTGGGTCTCAAATCTTTGGGCCCTGCTCCTCTGCTCTGTCAATGGGCTGCTTTTGGCATGCTGACCCTTGCAATATGACCTCCAGGCCGATAAGCTCTGTGAGATGGCTAGGGCCGGCATGTACACACGTTCTTAGGAAACTCCCTTGCCCCTTTTGGTGAGCCTCTACACTACAGCTTCAGTCGCCCAACACTAGTATATCTTCAAATACTTTTGCCTGAAAGCAAACACTTTTAAGGTGTGGCATGTTAGCTGCTTTGAGATCACTGTGACCCTAGGTGCTGGATAAAAATGGGTGGATGGGAGAAACTGTTGGTATGATGCATTATTTGATAATTTGTGCCTAATTAAATGTGGTTGGCACACCACAACCATACCAGTGACTTGTAAATCTTCTAACATTAATGTTTGAGGTTGTGGAGCTGTCAGCCTGAATAGGCCAAATGAGGCAGAGATGGGAGAGCCTTCAAAGTTGGATGGCCCCAGGGCCTGTGTGCAAGACACAAAGAGAATGGAGAAGGAAGTCCTGTCAGTGCTAAGGAGGCGCCATTTCAGCAGTTTCCTTGCGATGGGCTGGGCAGAAAGATTGCTCTCTGCATATACTAGACTCAGTAGCACTTGAAACTTCAGAGGGATAGGAATGGATGTGTTTACTGCTATAGTTGCTTCTGACAGCTAGAGTCAAAGGCCACTATTTTGCTGAGGTTTGGGTAAGAAAGTCGGGGATGTGAGGAAGTTGAAAATCTAGAAGAGGAGAAGAAATATGAATGAGGTCAAGAGAATTTTTGACCTTTTCTGATTGCTGATAACTTCTTGGGCAGCTCCTGAGTTACATTTTTTAAATTTTACTTGTGACCACACAGCTGGTCAGGCAGCCTCTGGGTATTCCCTCTACAACAGCCCTTCACAGTGCTTTTGTTGCTCTGTGCCTGTATTCTCTTGATTTGTGGGTAGCTTTCGATTTTCTGGAGCTCATTGCCTTCTTAATCCTGTTCCAGATCCATATTTAAAGTCTTTCCAAATCAATTATACTTCGCTGCTTTTCTTTAATTCCCTAAAAGCCATAGCTGCTATCTTTTCTGTCAGCACACACTCTTACCAATACATATAGGAAAAACAAAAGAAAAGCTCCCTTAATGTTTTTAACTAATGGTATTTTTTTTAAGCTTACCAATATAAGTATTTTTGAAGGTTATATTTTTCAAAGTCATACGATGATTGTTTTTGTTTTCTCTCATAGAATAGATTGTCATGGGATAGAGAGTAGTCCCTGGCTTCTATTTTTCCAAATAAGTAGAACATGTTCTTTGGATTATGCTATTAGATGTTAATTTTCTTTAAAAGAAGAAAGATTTTCTGTCTGCCAAATTTATATATTAGTACTCAGATTGGGTAGAAAACAAAAGTGCGAGGTTTAACACTGAGGATGAATCAGGTTGTGTTTCTTTAGGTTTGAGTAGGATTTCCCACCCTTTTTTGGAAGCACTTGACTGTTTTGAACACAGAGAATTGGTTGGTTGGATTACTTGTATTGAGGAACCTGGGTGTGGAGGGTGGGGAGACAAAGTCTTGGAAAGAAATGCTGGCCTCGGCATGAAAGTTAACCCTATCACCAGTGCCGACGTCTGCGGAATGTTTTCCTCCACTAGTGTCCAGTATATTGTTTTCCTGTCTGAGTATCATTAATTTGTTCAGAGTTATTCTGGCTTTTGTCATTTAGCCAAATAAAAGCAAAATGGTTTTACCTAATGTTTTATTTTCTGTGTTTTTTACCTGATATACATGTGTATGATACATTTTATGTATTTGGGGCTTTTTAAAAAAAGATTTTTATTGATTTCAGAGAGGAAGGGAGAGGGAGAGGGAGAGGGAGATAGAAACATCAATGATGAGAGAGAACCGTTGATTGGCTGCCTCCTGCCCGCCCCAAAGTAGGGATTGAGCCCACAACCTGGGCATGTGCCCTGACCGAGAATAGAACCGTGACCTCCTGGTTCATAGGTTGACACTCAACCACTGAGCCACACCGGCCGGGCATATTTGGGGCTTTTACTTATACTCTCAATTCCTTTGCTTTTGCATCCTAATTTATCTCCTCAAAGTCAAGCTCCCTGACCATATGATAGGGGGATTCCTTTTGCAGCTTGGCACAGAAGACTTAAAAAGCCATTGTCCCACAAAGGGAGGCTGACCCAGCTCTCCCAGGTCTAATGTCATCAGTGCTCTAACGACACATCTGTAAGGAAAAGAACACCTTTGATCTATTCTTAAGGGACCTGCTTTCTTCAAAACTGTGGGCTTATACTGCTTTGCCTGACTGAGTTCTCTCATTCTTATACCATAAGCTTTACCAATATACAAGTTTTAAGGGCTAATCGTGGCACCCATGGGGGTAATGTGCCCGATTATAGAGTTTCAAACTCCATTCTGTTTGTCTATTATGAAACTAAATTACCTTCCCCAGGCAAGACCCAAAACAATCTCATCCTATTGCATGATTCACCTTCATCTGTATAGTCCAGTGTAATTTGCCAGCTTGTACTGACATGGAATCCTTCCCCATGTGGTCAATGTTGAGGGACAGTGAAGAAATCGTGTGCCCATCTCATGAGTACAGTGTCTCATTGTCCAAGCCGTCCGCCTCAGGCTTTGAGGTTCGAATCCAGGTCTGGAGAAGGGAAAGGTTCATATCCAACCTTGTCGTCTTTCCTTCTGTAGTATCTCCGTGTCAGCACAGTCAGCAGGAAAGTCTCCAGTATCAGGAGGTGGCAATTCATCACTGCAGTGCGGGGTGAAATGTAAAGTTGGTTATAGTTATACTAAATTATAGCGGTGGTATCCCACCAGCAGCCCTGGCATGTCAGTGCGACAACACTTTCTGTAATTTCTCCTCACACCAGCACCTAGAGGCTGTCGTGCGTGAGTAACACAGCAGGTTAATAGTAAAGCCCGAACCAGAACTTGGCTCTCAACCTTCTGCAACCTGAGGCTAGCATTAAAACTCATTTCTTTTGTGTGTTTTATCAGCATGATCTCTGCTTCCCAACCACACCCATTCCTCTCCCAGGAGCTAAGGATGAACCCATGGCTTTCTTGGTTGGCTGTCAAGGCTGGCCTCAAGCTGTGGAACTGTAGCTCTCCTCTGTGTGATCAGAGAAGGCACAGTCTCCTTAAATCTCTGCGGAGATCTTTGGAGATCCCTTTCTGAGTATTCGGAGCAGCAGCTTGCCTGGCCCAACCTCTGATCTAAGGTCCTCTCTTCCCTGACCCACCTCCTCTCACCCATCCTGGAAAGAGATAGGAACTTCTATGTGCTCACCTTGAGACCTGATTTTAGAGGAAAAGGGAGGCGAACAAGCAATCTGCCCGCCATTGGCCAACACCGAGAAGATGGATGGCTGCAGGGCGGTCAGGATGAGGAGCACCTGCAGAAGGGAAAAGAGAAGCAAGGGCAGAGTGGGCTCAGTGTCCATGGCGCTGAGGTCAGCTGGCCCGCTGCCATGCTTGTCCTGCTGCTGTGCATTCGGCCAGCCTTTAGATCGCTGCAGTTCCAGAGCGTTGATTAAAATGTGGTGACGTTTGTAATCTTTAGAAAAATTAGATAGAGCGTCGGCCTGCGGACTCAAGTGTCCCGGGTTCGATTCCGGTCAAGGGCATGTACCTGGGTTGCGGGCACATCCCCAGTGGGAGCTGTGCAGGAGGCAGCTGATCGATGTTTCTCTTGCATCGATGTTTCTAACTCTCTATCTCTCTCCCTTCCTCTCTGTAAAAAATCAATAAAATATATTTAAAAAAAATGTGGTGACGTTTGTAATCTTTAAAAAATTACAACCTCATCTTCCTACCCAATATTTTATTAGAGTTCCTGACAAGAAACAACAAAAACTGATTGGGGGGTTCAAGTTTATCCCCGTATTTCAGCCATGGCTGCTAATGAGCACTTAAAGAATAGAAAGGATGGATGATTAAGGAAGAGTCAGTCCATCTACTTCAAGTACCTGAGATCCCTGCCGATAGAATGATGGACGGTTCACTATTAAAGTGCCCTTTGAAGAATCTCTGCTGTGCCAGGGCTGGAGGCGAAGGGGAATGAGTGTTCAATGGGTACAGACTTTCCGTGGGGAAGATGAAAACCTTCAGGGGATGGATGGTGGCAATGGTTGCACAACAATGTGACTGCACTTAATGCTGCTGAACTGTACATATATAAATGGTTAAAATTGTAAAATTTATGTCATATATACATATGACACACACACACACACACACACACACACACACACATATATGTTATAACACAATAAAATAAAAAAAGAAGAAGAAAATAATCTCTATCCAGAGGCCCCAGGAGCACTATTTGCCTTAGTGCTTGTCTCCCCCCCCCCCCCCCCCCCCCAGGCAAGGCAGACCCAGCTTGTCCAGGCTTCCCCACAGGCTCAGCAATGACAGGCTTTTACCTGTGCCTGACCCTAAGGGCTTCTGCCCCTCTGTCCCTGACCCCATTTCAGGCTCATCTCTCTCTTCTCCTACCCCCTTCAATTCTACCTGCTATATGCCTAGAAATTCACATTTCAGAGGTATCTGCTTAGAGCAAATGAGAATTTATGTGAAACCACTCTTAGCTAAAATGCAGTTATTGTTTCTTGGAAGTAGGAGAAGGGCCCAGCAAGGAGACAGAAAGAATGGAGAGAGAAGGAAAACACAATATTGCATTTGGTGGAAAAGTTGTCTTTGGACTTGGAGAATGAAAAGTGTAAAAAGCAAACATGCTTTTGTGAGAACTTTCAGAAGAGGTGTGATGATGAGAGGCAGTGTGAAGAGAAGGAATGTGGGTTGGGAGTTAGACAGATCTGGGTTTAAATTCTAGCCGCGTTCTGTGTGCCTTGGAGCAAGTCTCATAACATCTCTGGGTCTCAGTTTTCTTATTTGTAAAATAAAAATAATAATGACTCCTAAGATTATTGTGAATATTTAAATGTAATGTACAAAGCCATGGCCAGGTGGCTCAGTTGGTTGGAGCATTGTCCCACATTCCAAAAGGTTGTGGGTTTGATTCCTGGTCAGGGCACATACCTAGGTTGTGGGTTTGATCCCCAGTTGTGCAACCAATCAATATTTCTCTCACACATTGATGGTTCTCTCCCTCCCCACCCCTTCCTCTCTCTCTCTCAACATATCTTTGGGTGAGGACTTTTTTTTAAAGTACTGTATGAAAAGTGCCTAGCACATGGTGTGAGTAGTTCATAGTTGTAGCTGAGATAATGCTCATACTGCTAGTGGTGATGGATGATAGGATTTTAGGAATAATCATAGAAAAGAAAAAAAGCAAAGACAGGAGCAGTTAAGGTTATGGGTTGAATTGTGCCCCCAAAACAGATATGTTGAAGTCCTAACCCCCAGTACCTCAGAATATGATCTATTTCAAAACAGCATCTTTGTTTTGGTTAACTAATTATAGGTCATTAATTAAGATGAAGTCATACCGGAATAAGGTGGGCCCTTATCCTTTTTTAAAAATATATTTTTATTGATTTCAGAGAAGAAGGAAGAGGGAGAGAGAGATAGAAACATCAATGATGAGAGAGAATCATTGATTGGCTGCCTCCTGCATGCCCCATACTGGGGATCGAGCCTGCAATCTGGGCACGTGCCCTTGACCAGAATCAAACCCGGGACCCTTTAGTCCACAGGCCGACGCTCTATCCACTGAGCCAAACCTGCTAGGGCAGTGGTCAGCAAACTCATTAGTCAACAGAACCAAATATCAACAGTACAATGATTGAAATTTCTTTTGAGAGCCAAATTTTTTAAACTTAAACTATATAGGTAGGTACATTGTTATTAACTTAATTAGGGCACTCCTAAGGCTTAGGAAGAGCCACACTCAAGGGGCCAAAGAGCCGCATGTGGCTCTCGAGCCGCAGTTTGCCGACCATGGTGCTAGGGCATTATTCTCATATGACTGATATCCTTATAAGAAGAGGCAAAGAGACAGATGCGTGAGGGAAGAAGGCCATGTGATGACTGCGGCAGAAGTAGAGTGAGGCAGCTGCAAGTTGAGGAAGGCCGAGATTGCTGGCAAACCTCCAGAAGCCGAGAAGAGGAAGGAAGGGTTCTCCCCTACAGGTTTCAGAGGGAGGACAGCCCAGCTGACATGTTGATTTTGTACTTCTAGGCTCCAGAACTGTGAGAGAATAAGTTTCCGTTGTTTTGAGCCACTCGGTGGCATTTTATCACAGCAGCCCTAGCAAACACAAAGCAAAAATAGCACAAACAGCAAAATCTGGGAAGGGGCAGGGATCACTTTCCAAATCTCACAGGAACCTAAGGCTTAAGGAGATTCCCAGACCCCTTTGAGCCTGTATTAGACTCACCTCCTAACCCCAATTATTTGTAGTTCTATTACGAGCCATCTTTTCTCTCTCAGGGTATAGTTACCTGGAACAGAGCAAATTTGGCCCCGATGTTCTGCTCGCCCAGGTGCAGCTTGGCTTGACGGAAAAGGATGGCCAGGCTCCAGAGAGCCAACAGGGTGGACACACCGAGGACAGTGTTGATCCACAGAGCCGTGCTCTGCTCAGAAATCTGGTGGCAGACCAAGTGGGAGTCAGTGAGGGGGACAAGCCCTTTCCCTCCCTTTTATTTCTTCCCCCAAGGGGATAACAATGCCATAGCCCTGGCTTATTCCAGTCTCCTCTCTCCCACCATAGTGCCCAAGCCTCTGTTCTAGGTCACTCTGTCCCCAGGTATCAGGGAATATTGGCTCCAGCTATTCCTTGTAGAGCTCAAAGGTACCAAATGAGCCTCGGAGTTCACTGCCCCTCACTCCTGGCTTACGTCTGCTGGCTCAAAGATGCCATCGGGGATGAGGAACAGGCCCACCAGGCCCAGGGTTATCCTGAGGAAGGCATACTGGAATGGGCCCAACATCAGCAGCTGGAGCTTCTTCCTGAGGGGAGCAGAGGGTTAGGAACATGGGCCCACAGACCACCCATCCCAAGACAATTCTCCTCTCCCTCACTGGGCTCCTGGGCCGAGGCTTGGCTGCCATCAGACACCAAAATGGTTAAATGGATGGGGACATAGGAAAAAGCTAGAATGTTAAGAGCACTGGCAACCCTTCTTCTTGCTTCCCACTCATTCCTAGACCAGAATGCTGCCTTTGAACAAGAACGATCAGTGGTAATTCAACCTCATTAACCAGATGAGCAGAGGGGGCAATAGCCTGGAGTTCAGTTTCCTCTGTGTGGCTAAACTTTGCAGGGGGCAGTGGCGTAACTGATGGGAACTTCGGAGTTCTTTCTCGGCCCCCCTTACCCCTGAGTGGGTGCCTAATGTGTGGGGTCCTGGCTGGGGATACCCACCCTTTTTTCATTGACTTTGTTCCATACAAGCCTAGTTCCAAGAGGTTTGAAGCAGAGCTGAGCGAACCAACCAGCAGACGCTCTTGGGAGAGAGAGTGCAGGAACTGGAACCGGTTCTTCAAGGGCTCCCCTCCCTCCCGTCTTACCTGGTGAGGTTGAGTTTGGGGCAGCAGGGGCAGCAGCAGCAGCAGGGGCCTGTGTGGATCATCATCGGGGTGTCCTTCAGTGTCCTCACTACTGCTTCCTTCCCACCAAAGCCTTGCACTATGACCAGCATCAGTAGGTAAAAGCACACCGCATAAAACCTGGAGTGGGGGAGAAGTGGGCCTGAGAATACACAGAGAGGAGGTGGCAGCTCGCTGAGAGGACAGCCTTTGCCGCCAAAGAAAGATGGACTGCGGAAACCAAGATGGCGGCATAGGTAAACACCGGAAATGGCTGCCTTGTACAACCACTTCAAAAATACAACTAAAAGACAGAACGGACATCATCCAGAACCACAGGAAGGCTGGCTGAGTGGAAATTCTACAACTAGAAGGAAAGAGAAAAGCATACAGAGACTCAGAGGAGGTGTGAAAGTAAAGTGCAGAGGTACGGAGGTGCATGTGGAAAGGGCTGGCAACTGAGGACATGGTTGTCTTTTTTAATCAGGAGGGAGTCTCAAGCTCCCGACTGCTCTGAACTCCAGTTCTGGGCGAGTCTCTGGGGACCCAGACTCATACGGGGAGAAACTGGACTGTCTGGCATCGGTCAGAACTCGAGGGCGGCTTTCTCTCAGAAATCCTTGCAGCAATTACCGGGACACTGAGACTCGGGGCCTCTTAGGGTAGGACTGGGGAGCAGCCATAGCTGTTTTCTCCTCCCTGTTGATTCCCTGAGACCCCGCCCCACCCAAGCTGTGCACAGAGACTTTTGCATATGAAAGGCCTGGCCCTTTGCAATCTGAAAATTACCTAACAAACTGCAGCTGGGTCAGAGAGACCCAGAACTTCCAAAAGAAGGCCCAAGGCCCCACAGCAGCTTGCATTGCTTCACAGCTGGGCCTCATCTGGTCACCTCCAAATCCCAAACAAAAAAGAGGAACCTGCAGATCTCTCCGTAGCTCCTGCTGGGTAGCCTCAGGCAGAGGCTAAATTAGCACCTCCTTAGAGATCCAAGAGCCAGTGTACCCAGTGGTCAGAGTGGGACCATCCAGATTACAACTCCTCAGATCCATAAGGGACATACTCAGGGGGCAGACTCAGTGAGCACCAAAGCCCCACTGAAGCAAGTCTTGCCCCAGAAGGGTGTCTCCAGCACAGAAGTTCTCCCACTGTAGACACAGCAGATTCTCACAGCCAATTGGCCTGGAGGTCAATTCCTCCCAGTGATACCTACAACAATCAAGGCTTAACTACAACAAGACTGTGCACAAAGCCCACAAAGGGGAGCACCAAGAGTGTCCACCTTTGGGGTCAAAAGCAATATCCACAAAATGGGTCAGAGGCAAGGGGCTGTGATGCCTAGAGGCACAGAGCAGGTGTGAGGTGTTCACTCACAAAAGCCAGGAGCAGAGAACCCCCACACTGAGCTACGCAGGTTGCATTCAAGCAGATTTCCCCCTCCCTCCAAAATTGGGGAGGCTGAGCCACTGGGCACTACAGGACACCTAGCACAGAAAGCCACTCTATCAACACAGGGAAGCATAAAAAATGCAGAGACAAAGAAACAGGTCACAAATGACAGAAATGGAGGAAAGTAAACTACTGAATATAGAGTTCAAAACCACACTTTTAAGGTTTTTCAAGAATATTTTAGAAACTGCCGATAAATTTAGTGAGACCCTCAAGAAATCTAGTAAGACCCTCGAGGATATGAACAAGGACCAACTAGAAATTAAGCATACACTGACTGAAATAAAGAATATTATACAGAGTTCCAACAGCAAACTAGAGGATCGCAAGAATCAAGTCAAAGATTTGAAATACGAAGAAGCAAAAAACACCCAACCGGAAAAACAAAAAGAAAAAAGAATCCAAAAATATGAAGATAGTGTAAGGAGCCTCTGGGACAACTTCAAGCGTACCAACATCCGAATTATAGGGGTGCCAGAAGAAGAGAGAGAGCAAGATATTGAAAACCTATTTGAAGAAATAATGACAGAAAACTTCCCCTACCTGGTGAAAGAAATAGACTTACAAGTCCAGGAAGCGCAGAGAACCCCAAACAAAAAGAATCCAAAGAGGACCACACAAAGACACATCATAATTAAAATGCCAAGAGCAAAAGACAAAGAGAGAATCTTAAAAGCAGCAAGAAAGACAGTCAGTTACCTACAAGGGAATACCCATACGACTGTCAGCTGATTTCTCAACAGAAACTATGCAGGCCAGAAGGGAGTGGCAAGAAATATTCAAAGTGATGAATAGCAAGGCTGAACCTACAACCTAGATTACTTTACCCAGCAAAGCTATCATTCAGAATTGAAGGTCAGATAAAGAGCTTCACAGATAAGAAAAAGCTAAAGGAGTTCATCACCACCCAAACCAGTATTATATGAAATGCTGAAAGGTATCCTTTAAGAAGAGGAAGAAGAAAAAGGTAAAGATACAAATTATGAACAACAAATACACATCTATCAACAAGTGAATCTAAAAAATCAAGTGAATAAATAATCTGATGAACAGAATAAACTGGTGAATATAATAAAATCAGGGGCATAGAAAGGGAGTGGACTGACTATTCTGGCGTGGGGGAGGAGGGGTGTGCGTGGTGTGGGAAGAGACTGGACAAAAATCGTACACTTATGGATGAGGACAGTTTGGGGCGGGGGGTAAGGGCAGAGGGTGCGGTGGGAACCGGGTGGAGGGGAGCTATGGGGGAAAAAAGAGGAACAACTGTAATAATCTGAACAATAAAGATTTAATTTTTTAAAAAAGAAATGAAATAATTGGGGGGGATAAAAGAATGATGGACTGCAAAGGGAGCAGCAAGGGGTGGGGTTTCCTGAAGGGATCATGGTAGGGACTAGGATCTCTGAATGTGTGACTCCAAGAGGAATGAGAGAGGATGGGGGCCCAGGGGCCTGGGAAGAGGGGAATTTCAGGCTGTGGGGACAAAATGATGGCCTAGGACAGTGATGGTGAACCTTTTGAGCTCGGCGTGTCAGCATTTTGAAAAACCCTAACTTAACTCTGGTGCCGTGTCACATATAGAAATTTTTTGATATTTGAAACCATAGTAAAACAAAGACTTATATTTTTGATATTTATTTTATATATTTAAATGCCATTTAACAAAGAAAAATCAATCAAAAAAATGAGTTCGCGTGTCACCTCTGACACGCGTGTCGTAGGTTCGCCATCACTGGCCTAGGATGAACAGATCCAGAAGTTCAAGAGACCGGGTTAGCACAAGTTGGAAAGGGCTTGATTCTATTTGTAATCAAGACTGGTTTGCAGGGATTTGTGGAAGGGAGAGGGGCTATAAGAAGGCATGGACTCTGGATTCCTGGTGAGTGGGGAGCAGAAGGGAACCCCTGGAAGGATACCACGCCCAGAGGTGGGGGTGGGCAGGACACTCACGAGGTGATGGCCATTTCCACGAGCATGAGGGAGCGAGGGATCCAGAGCCCGAAGCAGCAGAACACAGACACCACCTGGGAGAGGAGCAGGAAGCTGGTTCAGGGGAGGGAGACTTTGTGCTCACCCTCTTGAAGCTTTTGTGACAAGAGCTCAAGGAAGCCAAACCTAAACATTTGAGGGACTATTACTTTAGTGGCCAGCTGGAAATATCACTAATGGAAATTTTTTAAAAATTTAATTCAGCTGTCAGTTCCTTCTATGTCTAGGGTTAGAGACAGCATGTCACCTTCAGCCAGGGTTTTTTTGTTTTTTTTTGTAAGACTATCTCATCCTATATCCTTGGGGTAGGAGTAGGTGAGTTCATCCTTAGGAGTAAGTGGATCAAGATTCAACCCTTACTCTTCAACATCCCATGTTATGGGAGTGTCTCTGATGACTTGAGATGGTTTTAGGCAGATGTCATCTGCCAGGAAAGGCCCTCAAGTGCCCCACTCTGCTCCAAATAGACACACAGAGCTCACCAGAAGGAAACGGAAGTCCAATCTTATGATCTACCAGCAAGCCAAAGGCCAATATAGTGACTGTGGGAATTTTAAAAGCCTACAATGTAAGGATAGAGCTAAGTATGACCCCATGAGGAAAACATTCTTTCCCTCCTGCTCTCTGCGGAACCGCTGCTTGCCTGGACAGAGAGGAGGCTTGCTTTTAACAGCAACACCCTGGGGAGTAGCGATTGGGCCACTGGTGGCAGAGCGGTTTCTTTAGTTGTCTCTGTGGCTCTAAGAATTCCAACACTCCATCCCACTGCCTGGGGCCTTCCAAGCAAATGGAGATTCGATTAGAAACCCCCACCTAAGGCGGTAGAGGCAGGAACTCTTTGCTGATTGGAATTGTTGAGTTTAGAGGAATTCTCAAAAAGGGTCCCTGTCTCCTCCTCAGTCCCTCCCAAAGGGCAGCTGCAGGCCCTCACCGTGGGCGCAGAGCTGCTCCAGAGCAGAGTCCTTCGCTTGATGGGGCAACGGGTGTTCTTGTACAGGTAGACGGCGTCCTCCAGGAAGATGGCAATTGAGCCCAGGGCAAGCAAGGTCATGGTGGCCGTGAGGGCAATCTCCAAAGGGCCCAATGCTAACGTGGAAAGAGGGCAGACTCCAGTGAGTTGATGACCAGGACTGAGGAGCAGAAATGTGGCTTCCTCACTTGGATCTAAATGGCTTTACCATACGTAGAATTATCTGGCCTAGGCCTATCCATGCAGAAGAATGGCTTCTTCTTAGACCTAGAAAACTTAACATGTGGCTAAGAAATAGTCATTCCACTGCATGGATGGGAGACAAGACCAGATCATTTTAGGTATGTTGACACTTACCTGAGCCAGGGTATAGACACCAAACAGGTTTTTATATACTTAGCAAAAAATTTGGATTAGGAGTTCACTTTTCTACCTCCAGTGCCAGGTGTCATGCTCGCAAACAGGGGCCAATTAGCATTATAACCGAAGCAGGATGTGATATAGTGGTATACTTTAGAGCTGTTTAAAATTGATTTCAAAAATTATGTCGTGAAACTGGAACATCAAAAAGGGATTTTAGCAAAAGAGAAATGGACACAAGACTCCAAGGACCTTCAACCCATGTTGGCCCCACACTTTGTCTTACATTAAATGTGGTCCAGTAGCTCTCTCTCTCTCTCTCTCTCTCTCTCTCTCTCTTTCCTAATCCTCACTTGAGGATACGTTTTTATTGATTTTTAGAGAGAGAGAAAGGGAAAGAGAGAAACATTGATCATTTGCCTCCCATATGCGCTCTGACCCGGATTGAACCTACAACCTGGGTATATGCTCTAATCGGGAATTGAACTCACAAACTTTTTGTGTATAGGATGATGCTCCAACCAACTGAGCCACCCAGCCAGGGCCCAGAAGGTCTCTTTAGTTTATTACATTCATTTGAGGAGTTGTTAGAAAGTAGCTGTCCAGGCCCTGCCCTCAGAGTTGCTGCTCCAGTAGATCTGGGATAGGCCCAGTAACTGTATTTTTAACAAGCTCACCTGATAATGGTCAGGAGATAAGCGTTTTGACAAATACCAGTGAAACTCCTCAGGTCTCACTACTGCTAACAGGGAAACATTAATCTAGTTATAATATGTGTTTCTGAACATGTGACTCATAAATGCAACAACTCGTTTTAAAGGGCTCTTTGTCCTTAGTGAGTAAGCCTGGGCCCTCATTTATCTAAGTCCCTTCCCTAGGTGGCAGGCTCTCTCCTTCCCACCTCCTACCTGGCCAGATGAGAGGAAGAAGGGGGAAAGGAAGACTGTCAGAACCCAGTCCACTGTCCTCCTGCATTGGGAGTAGAGTATGAGGAAGGTGTTGGTTAGGTGCCTTACGTTTGGTGACTGAGGACAGCTCAGTCAGAGAGATAATACTGCTGAAACCAAGCCAGGGAGGAAGGAGACCACAGCACAGCAGAGAACTGAGTTGTCATCTGGATCAGTCATACCTGGTGTCACCACAAGGAGCACCAGGTCAAAGGTGAAGCTGTCAAAAAATATCACATCTGCCCTACCAGTTTGGCTCAGTGGATCGAGTGTCGACCTGTGGACTGAAGGGTCCCAGGTTCGACTCCGGTCAAGGGCATGTACCTTGGTTGTGAGCACATTCCCAGTATGGGGTGTGCAGGAGGCAGCTGATCGATGTTTCTCTCTCATCGATGTTTCTAACTCTCTATCCCTCTCCCTTCCTCTTTGTAAAAAATCAATAAAATATATTTAAAAAAAATAAAGGTGATATAGGTTGGAACAGTGGTCATTGTAGAAACATTAAGTGGGAGAGTTTAAGAGACCCTACTGGATGCCGGAAATGTTCTACAGGTTGATCTGAGTGGTGGTTTCACAGGTGTACATCTAGGTACAAATTCGTCAAGCTACATACTTAAGATCATTGCCTTTTATTGCATTAATTATATCTTTAAAAAACCTTATGTGGACAGAGCAGAATGAAAAATTAGCACAGTAAATTATAACCATGTTTAAAGGAATTAATTGGGGAGAGAAAGGCACAAAAATGTTAAGGAAAGAGTGAGGCACTAATATCTTTATCTTACAAAATGGAAAGTCAAGACGCACTCTCCATAGTTGGCAGAATAAGAAATAAACTATCGGTATGTATATAAAGCTGTAAAGATAACCAACAAAAAATATTGCCATAATTATATGGAGAGAATGGAAGAAAGTTGGTGCTAAGTGAGCTAAATCCTTATGTATCATAAAGCAGCAACAGATAATGTCCAAAATTGATATTCTAGGAAATAATGGTGTGCACATGTTGGTGATTTGAAGGTAACTATAAAAAGAAACATCAGCTATAAAAAAAACAAACAAGAGGAGGAAGATTAGAAATGGGAAAGCAAAGGGCAGGGGATTGTTGATTTTCATAGTAGCCCTTTTATACTATTTGATTTTTAACCATGTTCATGTATCACTTTGATAAAATAAAAATATTTAAAAATAATTGTGTAGAAAAAACCTAGAAATACTAAAAAAAACACAACAAATGAAAACACATTAGCAATGCTGTCTTTGGGTGATGAGAATGTGGGTTTTTAAATAGGACATAAAATTATAGGTATAGCCATAACCGGTTTGGCTCAGTGGATAGAGCATCGGCCTGTGGACTGAAAGGTCCCAGGTTCGATTCCGGTCAAGGACATGTACCTTGGTTGCAGGCACATCCCCAGTTGGGGGTGTGCCGGAGGCAGCTGGTCGATGTTTCTCTCATTGATGTTTCTGACTCTCTATCCATCTCCCTTCCTCTGTAAAAAATCAATAAAATATAAAAAAAAGAAAGAACAAATATTTTTTAAAAAATTATAGGTATAGTATGATTCCTAATCCTATCTAATAAAAGAGTAATATGCAAATTGACCATCACTCCAACACACAAGATGACTGCCCCATGTGGTCAAAGATGGCCGCCACAAGATGGCCAGCAGAGGAGGGCAGTTGTGGGCGATCAGACCAGCAGGGGAGGGCAGTTAGGGGTGACTGGGCCAGCAGAGGAGGGCAGTTGAGGGTGACCAGGCCTGCAGGGGAGGGCAGTTAGGGGTGACCAGGCTGGCAGGAGAGGGCAGTTAGGGGTGACTGGGTCAGCAGGGGAGGGCAGTTAGGGGCAATCAGGCTGGCAGGGGAGCAGTTAGGCATCGATCAGGCTGGCAGGGGACTGGTTAGGGGCAATCAGGAAAGCAGGCAGGTGAGCGGTTGGGAGCCAGCAGTCCTGGATCGTGAGAGGGATGTTCTACTGCCCGGGCAGTGGGATCGAGCCTAAATGGGCAGTCGGACATCTCTCGAGGGGTCCCAGATTGGAGAGGGTGCAGGCTGGGCTGAGGGACACACAGCTCCCCCCACCCCGTGCACAAATTTCATGCACTGGGCCTCTAGTACTGTTCAATAAAAGCACAGAAAAAGGAAATACACGGTGAGATTAGCAGTGCCTGTCTCTGAGTGGTGGGACTATAAACAACTTTTCCTCTTTTTACTTTTCTGGATTTTCATATTTATTTTTCTGAATTATTTTTATAATAGAAATATTTAGTTAAAAAAAAATACACACCCAAGAAAAAGTCCAAATAGGTAGAAACCAAAATCAATTCAGTAGATTCCTAAACACCAATGTCCGTTGTTGGGAGAGGCAGTCACTGCTGGAGGCCTCTCCTTGCCTGACCCCCACTCCCTACCTGACTCCTGTCCTCCCTGAGAGCAGAGTGGAAACGGCCCTTTCTCAGGCAAGCCGTCATGGCCCAGTCCTTTCCAGTCTTCACTGCCCTTGAACACCCCTCCTCCTTGCAAAGCTTCCCTCCCCTTGACTCAGAACCACAGTCCCCTCCTGGCCTCTGACCCTCCAAGTCTCCTCTGCTGATTCCTCATCCTTTCCCACACCCTCTGTTCTCCAGACTCAGTCACTGCAGCTCATCTTCTCTGTGTTTAGGGGTTTGGAATTTCCCTACCACTCCTTCCCAACTGCCACATGAGCGCTCCCACCTCCAGGACTTTACACTGGGCTTCTGCTGGTTCAGCTTTTCTCCCCGAGCTCCCAGCTGGCTCCTCATCACCGAGTCTCTGCTCCAATGCCCCTCAGCCAGCTCCTCTAGGCAGTGTGGTCTGCCCTCCCCCACTGAGGTCATGTGCATGTGAATTTACTTGCTTGGTGTCTGTCCTCTCACCTTAGTGTACACGCCACCAAGGCAGGGACTTCGTTAGTCTTGTTCTCCCTTCTGTCTCTAAGTGTTTAAACTATTTGTTGAATGAAAGAAATAACCCCAAGAGAATCCCTATTGTCATCTCCATTTTATAGGCTTTTCCAGGAAACAAAGCTTAGAGCAGTGGTTCTCAACCTGTGGGTCGCCAACCTATGGGTCGCGACCCCTTTGGGGGTCGAACGACCCGTTCACAGGGGTCGCCTAAGACCATCGGAAAACACATGTATAATTACATATTGTTTTTGTGATTAATCACTATGCTTTCATTATGTTCAATTTGTAACAATGAAAATACATCCTGCATATCAGATATTTACATTATGATTCATAAGAGTAGCAAAATTACAGTTATGAAGTAGCAATGAAAATAATTTTATGGTTGGGGGTCACCACAACATGAGGAACTGCATTAAAGGGTCGCAGCATTAGGATGGTTGAGAACCACTCTTAATCACCTTGCCCGGGGTCACACAACCTTGAAGTGAACCCAGGGGTTCCTGACGCTAAACCCATACTCTCAACCATTACACACACTGACTATTGGTTGTGTTCACATAGATATGGGAGGGCGTGTGGAGTGATGGAAACAACCAAATGCAACCCTAAAAGATGGTTTAATTTATGAGGGAGGGTGGGGCATATTCTGACTGTTCGGTGTAGGAATGCTTTGCACTGTCTTGAACTGCTGGCTTGGTACTCTATTCTTCCTCACACTGGCAGGATCTTTAGGCTCGGGTACCCACTTCCACAGTGCAAAGGCTGAGAGAGAAGTTCCCTCACATCCATAGCCTGACACCATTGCTCTCCATCAAACTTACTTATCTTCTTAGAAGATTTGTGTCCTACCTTATTTTTTTTTTATATTTTAACTGATATTATGAGACAAAAGTGTTCTATGGCAAAGGATTGTTGGAAATGCCTTAAACAAAGTTAAACACGCCTCTTTCCTGCAGAGCATACTGAAGTGTTAATCTGATTTACATGTTAATTTCCAACAGGAGGAATTACAGCTTTTATAAAACCTGCGTTTCTATCGACTCTGTTTTCATGAAGCAGAACTTGGGATTAGTATCCCAAGGAACACACTTTAGGAAATGCTTGTCTAATTGACCATTTTGCTAGCAACTAGCAAATTTCCCACTGTCTTGGAAATGTGAAGGTTATAATGAAACAATATAAGAACATTAATTTTTTGAAGACAGAGTGTCACCCATAATCCTACCTGGTTCCTAGTCAAAAATTATTTTATTTTTGCATATTTGTTTTCATGGCGTTAAGAGCATAGGCTCTGGAGTCAGAGACATATTAATTGAAAGTAAAATTCCACTTACTATTTTCTCTCATTAAAACTCCTAGCACAACACCTGGTATGTAGTATTTGCTCAATAAAAAGTAGTCTTAGCCCTGACTGGTTTGGCTCAGTGGATAGAGCTTCGGCCTGCGGACTGAAGGGTCCCAGGTTCGATTCCGGTCAAGGGCATGTACCTTGGTTGCGGGCACATCCCCAGTAGGAGGGTGTACAGGAAGCAGCTGATTGATGTTTCTAACTCTCTATTCCTCTCCCTTCCTCTCTGTAAAAAATCAATAAAATATATTATTTTAAAAAAAAGTAGCTTTAAAAAAAATCCTGGTTTGCCCTAGCCCAGTGGTCGGCAAACTGCGGCTCGTGAGCCACATGCGGCTCTTTGGCCCCTTGAGTGTGGCCACGAAGTTTCAATCGCACTGTACGTACGCGTCCGCACGTGGTATTTTGTGGAAGAGCCACACTCAAGGGGCCGCAGTTTGCCGACCACTGCCCTAGCCGGTTTGACTCAGTGGATAGAGCATTGGCCTGTGGGCTGAAGGGTCCCAGGTTCAATTCTGGTCAAGGGTGCCAGGGTTGTGGGCTCAATCCCAGTAGGGGGCATGCAGGAGGCAGCTGATCAATGATTCTCTCTTATCATTGATGTTTCTATCTCTCTCTCTTCCTCTCTGAAATCAATAAAAATATAATTTAAAAAAACCAAAACATCCTGGTTAAAGTGATATATATTATATTACTGCAATCATACTGTAAAATTTTGTATTCTGTTATTTTTAATCGAACACTTCATCCTAACCTTTCAAAACAATTTTTATAATTCTTTTTTAAATGATAAAAAATTCAAAAATAAAGATAATAGAGCATACATAATTATATCCATAACCCATTTTAAAAAGTGTTATGATATTGCTGATTTTGCTTCAAAAGTTACTTTTAGAAAAATTAAAAGTACAGATATATTTATGAAGGAAGGGTGGGGCATAGGGCAGGGTCTTATTGATTTGAAGGCCTGTTTATACCTCCTGGATCCTTTTCCTTCCCCATCTCACCTCCCAGGGCTAACTTCTATTCTGAAGTTGGTGTATATCTTTTACATTTATGTTTTAATGCTTTACAACATATCTACATACTGAACATACTATGTTGCTTTGCATTAAAAAATCTATATAAGTGGCATCATCCTCAAGATGTTTTATCCAGTCCTAGCCAGTTTGGCTCAGTGGATAGAGCGTCAGCCTGCAGACTGAAGGGTCCCAGGTTTGATTCCAGTCAAGGGCATGTACCTTGGTTGCGGGCACATCCCCAGTAGGGGTTGTGCAGGAGGCAGCTGATCGATGTTTCTCTCTCATCGATGTTTCTAACTCTCTATCCCTCTCCCTTCCTCTCTGTAAAACATCAATAAAATATATATATATATTTTTAAAAAGATGTTTTATCTACCCAACATTGTTTTTTCATTAAATTTATTGGTGTGACATTGGTTAATAAAATTATATCTTTCAAGTGTTCAATTCTATGATACCTCACAATATACAGATGAGGTATTATAGAATTGAACACTTGAAACATAAATCTCCTTCCATCAGCATATATTTGACCCCCCCCCTTTTTTTCTTTTTTTAAAAATATATTTTATTGATTTTTTACAGAGAGGAAAGGAGAGCGATAGAGAGTTAGAAACATCGATGAGAGAGAAACAACGATCAGCCGCCTCCTGCACACTTCCCACTGGGGATGTGCCTGCAACCAAGGTACTTGCCCTTGACCGGAATCGAACCTGGGACCTTTCAGTCCACAGGCCGACGCTCTATCCACTGAGCCAAACCGGCCACGGCTATTTGACCCCCTTTAACACCTGCCCACTCCACCCCCATCCCCTCTGGTAACTAACATACTGTTGTCTATATGAATTTTTGTTTGTCGTTTGTTCATTTGTTGTTTTCAGTTTTGTATCCCGCATATGAGAGTGATGGGGAAAATAAGACATTTCTTTCTTTGGGGCGGGGCAGGGAGCAATCTGAATCTGTGGCAGTAACCTAATGTACATTCTTGATAACCTATAATTCACTGCCTCTTTCCCAGAATCTGGTCTTGCAAGACCTGAGGCCATAAACTGAATATTATACAACCCCTGGAGGCAGTTAGCAATGCTGACACCAGGCCAGGCCCATAAGTGTGGTCTCAAGACCCCGTGAAAGGTCCAGAAGTCCCATTCCATATTTGGGCGACAAAGACACCAAAGGGGTATAAAGAAGAGCTTCCACCATCTTGGTTTGCTCAGACTTTGAGAGGCAACTCTTCTGAGACCACTGGCATAATAAAGCGGTATAACTCCATTTTTCTAAGCATTGCGTGGGTTTCTTCGGTCTTCTACAACTGAAATCATATAGTTCTTGACTTTTTCTGTCTGTTTATTTTGCTCAGCATGATATTATCAAGCTCACCCATGTTGTCACACATGACAGTATTTTATGGCTGATTATTATTCTACTAGTGGCCCGTTGCATGAAGATTCACGCAATAGGCCTTCGTTCCCCTTGCTGCCGGCACCGGTTTTCCTCTGGCACCCAGGACCCAGGCCTTTGGTCCGGCCGTAGCAGCGAGGCTTGGCTTCTCCGCTCTGGCTGCTCCCAGCCTCTCCTTTTTTTTTTTTTCCCCCAGCTCCTCCAGCGGAGCCCAGGGCGGACTGGAAGCCTGGGTTGCCCCCAGCGATCCAGGCCCCCTGCGACCCAGGCCCCAACCCCTCCTTGAGAGGAGTACAGGGCCGGCGGGAAGCTTGGCTTCCTCCATCATCGGGAGCAACCCAAGCCTCCTGCTCACTCCAGCTCCGTGGCCGCTGCCATCTTCAGTCATCTTCAGTCTTCGCTCTGCACCTGTGTATGCAAATTAACCACCATCTTTGTTGGGTCAATTTGCATAGTCGCTCTGATTGGCTGGTGGGTGTAGCAGAGTGGTGGAGTGACGGAGTGATGGTTAATTGGCATATTTCTCTTTTATTAGTGTAGATTGTATATAAGTACCACATCTTCTTTAGCCAGTCATCTAGCAAAGGACACTTTGATTGTTTCTATGTCTTGGCCACTGTGAATAATGCTGCAATGAACATAGGAGTGCATATATATTTACTGATAAATGTTATCAAAATTTTCAGGTATATACCCAAAAGAGGAACCTTCATACTGTTTTCCATAGTGGCTGTACCAGTTTATATTCCCACCAGCAGTAAGGGGAGTTCCTTTCTCTCCACAGCCTCTCCAACACTTATTGTTACTTGTCTTATCATAATAGCCATTCTAACAGGTGTGAGGTGGTATCTCATTGTCGTTTTTATTTGCATTTCCCTAATAGCTAGTGAAGTTGAGCTTCTTTTCATATATCTGTTGGCCATTTGTATGTTTTCTTGGGAGAAGTGACTGCTTAGGCCTTCTGCAAGTTTTTTAATTGGATTGTCTTGTTGTTGAGTAGTATGAGTTCTTTGTATATTTTGCATATTCACCCCTTATTGGAGGTGTTGTTTGCAAACATCTCCTCCCATTCGTTGGGTTGCCTTTTTGTTTTGTTGACAGTTTCTTTTGCTGTGAAGAAGCTTTTTAGTTTGATACAGTCCCGTTCACTTATTTTTGTTTTGCTTCCCTTGCTTTTGAGGTCAAATTTATAAAATCTTCTCTAAGACCAAGGTCCAGAAGTTTTTAGTACCTGTCAACATGGTTTTTGTGATTGTTATGATTTTCATTAACAAATGCTACAATAAGCATTCTTGGCCATGTCTCCTTGGCACATATAGGAAAGTTCCTCTATTCATACCTAGAGTTAGAATTGCTGGGCTGTAGGAGATGAGAATCTTCAGTGTTACAGATATACAAAGTGGTTCTACCAATTTATAATCGTACCTGCAGTCACAGTTCACCTCAAATTCACCTCCACTTGGGAATATCACATTTTTTATTTTGCCTGTAAGAATGTAGTAAAATGATACTTTACTATTTAACTCTTGGTTCCCTAATTCCTAAGAAAATAGACCATCTTTTTGTATTTTTTATTGGCCATTTGGGTTTCCTATTCTGTGACTTGTCTGTTCATATATTTTATCCAATTTTTATTGGGTAATTTTTCATATCATTTGTGGGTAATAGGCTGAAAATATCCTCTCCCAGTTTGTGGTTTGGCTTTTAACATTCTTTATAGTGTTTTCAGTCATACAGAAGTTTGTTTTATGTAGTCAATCTCCACAATCATTTATTCTTTCTAGTGTTTAAAAAACTATTCTAGCCCAGCTGGTGTGACTCAGTGGTTGAGCGTCGACCTATGAACCAGGAGGTCACAGTTTGATTCCTGGTCAGGGCATATGCCGGGGTTGCAGGCTTGATCCCCAGTTTGGGATGTGCAGGAGGCAGCCGATTGATCTCTCACCATTGATGTTTCTATCTCTCTCTCCCTCTAACTTACTCTCTGAAATCAATCAAAACATTTTTTTTAATATTTTATTGATTTTTTTACAGAGAGGAAGGGAGAGAGATAGATAGTTAGAAACATCGATGGGAGAGAAACATCGATCAGCTGCCTCCTGCACATCTCCCACTGGGGATGTGCCCGCAACCCAGGTACATGCCCTTGACCGGAATTGAACCTGGGACCCTTCAGTCCGCAGGCCGATGCTCTATCCACTGAGCCAAACCTGTTTCGGCAAAACATTTTTTTAAAAAACAAATTATTCTCTACTCTCATAAAGATATCTTTCTATTTTTTCTTTTGTAAAAATGTTTGCATTTACCCAGATTAAAGCTACATTGGAGCTATTTTCATGTTTATTTATTTGCCATAGGGGCAGGCAATTGTCCAGCATCACTTCTGGATGAGTCCATCCGGCCCCACGGATGTGTACAGCCTCCTCTCATGGAGCAAGTCCCCAGTGGGCATGGGTTTATCGCTGGGCCCTGTATTCTGTTCCATTTTTCTACTTGTCAGACCCCTTGTAGTTTTTGCCTTATTGCTTTAATTTCTAGTCTTATTAAACTAGTAAGCCTTAATTTCTGGCAGGGCAGGTACTGTCCTTACACATTTTCAAAATTGTCCTGGCTTTTCATGGGCCTTTACAGTTCCATAAAAATGTTTGGACCAGTCCATTTTTACAAAAATGCTGTAAGGATTATAATTGCAATCATATCACAGGCATTTCAAAAATAGATTATTAAAAGGTTCCGTAGTTCTTCCAGAAGAGCTCTTTCTTAAATAGCATTTATTTTAAGGAACAACACAGTTTACAGGTGAAGAAGGAAGGGGTTTCTCCACACCCTCCAATAGCCTCTTCCCGACTCCCCTATTTCTGTCAGTGTCATCGCCTTCGCCATCGCCATTGCCCAGATCCTCAGCGTCATCATTAGAGTCTTTTTTCCCTTCACTTACTTTGTCTAGATATTTATTTACCAGTTTGCCTCCTCTGTCTTTGGATTTCCTGTGTTTTCCAACCTTCCCTTTCTTTCCCTGACATTGCTCTGACTCAGACTCTTGTCCCTCGTGCTGGGCTGGGCCAATAACTCCCAATTTATACCCCTGCTTCTCAAGGTTCTTCTTCCTTGAAGTCCATTCTGATTACTGATTAATGGTCCTGAAGCATATCCAGCCCCTCCCAATCTCAGAGCCCTCACCAGGCTCCTTCCGTCTGCAGGATAAAGTACAACTCTTCTGCCCCGCACTCACAGGGCCCCACCTTACCTGCCCAGCCTCTCAACTGTCCCCGACTTCCCCACCAGCAACCTGGAGTCCGGCCAGATCCAGCTCCTCAGTGTCTGGGAACCTGCCTGCTCCTTCTCTCTCCTCCCCACCCCCGCAGTGCCCCCCGCTGCTCACCACTCTCCTACTGCTGCCACGCCCACAGTCCGCCCGGGATCAGGCAGCTCGTCAGACCACCAGGCCCAGAATGGTCTCCCTGCTTTGAACATCCTTGGTGTTTCTATTTGCACATTTTGCAGCCCAGCGGTGTGAGATTCACTTTCACGGTGTAAGGGAGGGTTTCTGCACCTCAGCACTATTGACCCTTCCGCCAAGATAATTCCTTGCTGTGGATGGTTTTCCTTTGTTTCCAGGCCAGGATTCCTGGTCTCTAGATGCCAAGTAGCACCCTCTAGTTGTGACACTTGAAACTGCCACCAGACGTTGCCAAAAATCCCCTGGGGGGCAAAATTGACTCTGGCTGACAACGCTGGTGTAAGGGAAGACTTGTATGCCAGCTGCACCGCCGGCACGAACCACAGAGCAGCTAAGGGGTTTCTCGGGATACTCTCTGGCAGTTGCCATTCACTGTGGTTCGGAGCACATGCAACAAGTTGCCCAAGTACATGCCCATGTGGCCTCCTGGCGCACACTGACCACATCCTGTTGTTCAGAAAGAGTCTACTCCTTGAAGTGACAAATCAGGAAGGAGGCTGGGAAAAGCATTTAGGTGCCATAGAGACACAGCTCCCGTTCATCAGTGTCTAAGAGGTAGTTAAGGGGAGCATTTGAGATCTAGCTCCCCAGCATATGTTGTCAGCTTGGCTCAGATAAACTCACAAAAATTAATAAAATAAAAGGTAGTTAATCACGCAGTAGGAAAACAAAATAAAATATGGGGGAGCCACATTTGCTAGGAAGATGCTAGGGGTCATTTGATGGCCATGTTCTGTGCGTCCAGGGAATAAACTGAGTCCCATCCTCAGCCTTTCACTTTCAAAAGAGATTCAGTAATAGGAATCTAGTTGGCCGGCACTGTCAGAATACTCTTACAGGTTCATCTAAGTGTGTTTTAAAAACATGTTTTCATTGATTTTAGAGAGAGAGAAACATCAATGATGAGAATCATTGATCATCTGCCTCCTGCATACCCCCTCCTGGGGATCGAGCCCCAAACCCAGGCAAGTGCCTTGACTGGGAATCAAACCATAACTTCCTGGTTCATGGGTCAACACTCAACCACTGAGCCGCACCAGCCTGGCTCACCTAAGTTTTAAGAACATTATTCAGAAGAACCACTCCTCTCAAATGATATAGGCCAGTGATGGCGAACCTATGACATGTGTGTCAGAGGTGACACGTGAACTCATTTTTTTGGTTGATTTTTCTTTGTTAAATGGCATTTAAATATATAAAATAAATATCAAAAATATAAGTCTTTGTTTTACTATGGTTGCAAATATCAAAAAATTGCTATATGTGACACGGCACCAGAGTTAAGTTAGGGTTTTTCAAAATGCTGACACGCCGAGCTCAAAAGGTTCGCCATCACTGGTCTAGGCCCTTCCCCAAGAAGGCTGCTGTGTAGGCCTCAGGGCACTCTGCGGGGCTGGGGTCATTTGGGCACCAGCCTGAGTCCCTGGATGGCCCAGGGTCTGAAAAATGCTCTAGGCCGCTGCCCCAATTCGAATCAGCATTGGGGCTAGGATAAGCGGGAGGCCCAACATGCAGGTTTGTCTCCGGGCTAGGTTGCCATGCCCCTCTGTTGGCCTATTGGCTCCTCGAGGGGTTGTTCTTCTCCAAGGTGTTAACCATGACAGACAGACACTGGGCCAGCCATCCTCTCCGGCCCTCAGGCTGGCAGTGCAGGGCCACCTCCCCTCTGTTCCTCTCAGCTGTCCTGACTTACCACCGGATGCTCACTTCCTCCTTGATTGCCTCCTGACTCACCTCTCAGAAGTTGGGCTGCAGTGGGAGGGTGAGAGAAGCAGGCAGAGGGGATGCTGTAATTGGTCTCCAGGATTTTCAGAAGATCTGCCGTGTACCTGGAGAGACACCAGCCTGCGTTCAGATATGGGGACTTGTGAAGAGGAGAGGGGACCAGAAGGGACACCCGTTACTTGACGCTCCCTCAAACATTTCTGGGTGCAGGGAGCTTGTCCATTTCCCCTCAAGGACCTGATTCTGGGAGGGAATGGGGAATGGGCCCGGTCTAGTGTGCAAGGCAGCCTGCTGTTCAGTTAGGTCATGGACAGCTTGGCTGTAGTGCCCGAAGAGCCCACAGTCCATTCCCTCCCCTTCCCTTGGGGCAGCAGCCCAGGGGCTGGCTAGGGAGAAAGAGCAGGATCCCAGAGAAAGAGTGGACCCTTAGCACTAGGGTCGGGTTCCCCAGCAGGTGGAGGTTCTGTACATATACCCTCTCCCCCAGCTCCCAACTCTGGGAAATTCCTCTCCTCGAATGGGGAGAGAAAGCCAAGACTTTGAAGGGACATGCACTGACCCAACCCCACAGTGTCCTCAGGGACAGCCAGACCATTATCAGTCCTGTCTCATTCTGTTTGCTGGGAACCAAAGGGTCCTGGGAGGGAGGGAGGGACAGGCCAGAGAGATAGAGGCCTCCTGCTGCTTGGCAACTGGCTCCTGGCTCAGGGCCGGCTGACCTGGGGTCAAGCTTTATCTGAGTCCTGTCTGGCTCCATTATCTCCTCTCCCTCTCCGGCTCGGTTCTCGGCTCGGTTCTCGGTTCTCGGTTCTTGGCAGGTGCTGAAAGGCAAGGAAGGGCAGGCAGGTCGGGGCCCTGAGGTAGAGCTGACTGCCAGCCTTTCCCAACGGACTGGTAGGAAGAGTGGCTGGATCTTCCCTCTGGCTCTCTCCCTCCTCAGGCCTCTTTGCTCACAGTTTCTATCTCAGAGTTCATCAGAGGAATTTGAAGTTTGATCCTCTCAGCTGGCTGAGTTCCCAGGTTCCTGACTCCTCCCTGTCCCCTAGGTGTGGTCTCTCCTGCCTCCTTCCCATAAACACCTTTAGCCATCCTTTGCCCTGGCCCATTCCTGTCCTACAAACCCCATGTCCCCCCAAGAGCCTTCTTGGGTGGTGGTAGGGACAAAGTTCTCATGCCCACCGGACAACAACTCCTACTCCCCAAGAACGTGGCTGGACGCAGTCTCTGGGGCCCTGGGGGTGGGAGAATCAGGGCTGAGGCCTTGACTGTGTTGGTTTTGGTGGCTTGGCATGTGGAAGGAAGGACTAGGTGGAAAAGCCGGACAAGGCCCCTGTGAGTTTCCCACGCCCAGCCCACCACATCTTGACGATGGGTTTGTCCAGCCAAATAGCAGCAGAAGATGCAGCAAAGGGGAGAGGGAAGCTGTATTACCTGGTATTAAAGAGGCAGAATTGTGAGATTTGCAAGCATCTGGACTGAATTTTTTAAAACTGTCAAATTGTTTATGAACTATTTTATTGATTGGTGATTTTTCTTTTCTCATAGATTTAAACCTATCTGAGGCCAAGCACAGCGCCCGCCCTGAGGTTCCTGGATCAGGGCCGGACACACGCCAAGTGCTCCTTAGAAGTGGTGGCATGACTGATGATATCAAATCACAGCAACAGCAGCATCTAAGGTCCACTGAGCACTTCAGGTGCACCCAGTGCTGTAGGAAATGCAATATGTTCCTTATCTCATGTCAGCCTTACAACCTCCCTTTGAAGGTAAGTGGAAGCTTTATTTCCATTTTACAAATAAGGAAACTGAGAGTCAGAGGGTTGTGACACCAGGTTGAGTAGAAAGCCCTCGTGGAATGAAGAAAGGCAGAAAGGACCTGGCTCAGGGCTCTGTTGAGGTTCAAGTGAAGAAAGACCTCTGATAGTAAGAGAGGACCATGAGAGGGCAGAGGAGGCGCCCTGACCTGGGCTGATGAATAGATACAATCTGAGGAAGCAGTTACAGATGTAGTACCAGGACTCCCTACTCCTGTCTCAAAACACCTCAAAATATCTTCCCGTATTTTGTGTCAAGCAGAGTTCTCTCCCTCTTTTACTTCCCTCCTCAAATACAGTTCTCTGGCAGGACAATGTAGTGACTCAGGAATCTCAAGGGCTCATTCCCTCCTAAGGTGGAGGTTTGGGTACAACCGGAAGACTGGGGCATTGACCTCCAGAGGCTCAATTGCCCGGGCCCGCCCTGCCAAAGACCCTAGTTGACTCAGCTTCCTCAAACCATTTCCACAGGAACGCTCCCTGGGTCATTCACCTCTAGCTCAGTGAGAGGCCTTGAGCTTAATTGCACAAAGCCCTGAACTTTAGATTTCCCTAGACCAGACTGTTCTCCAAACTTCTTCAGGACAGAACTGGGGGTGGGGGTGGGAGAGGGGTGTTGAAGAGCTGGAGGACATTGGGAAGGGAAGTAGGCTGAACTGACATTTAGTCTTCTAGAGCCTGGCAGCTGGGAGGTCCAGGGGAGGCTGGGTAATTCTCAGGATGGATGACAGGGAGGGAGGAGTGGGAGGGTGTTGGTGAGAGGGAAGGCTTTAGCTCTGATGCGTTGCTTCTGCCCCACCCGAAGTCCCTAGGTGGCTTGCCCTGACTCAAGGCCAGTCCATCCATAGCTAAGGCATGGCAAGAGAAGATGAGCCAGTCAGATTCTTCTCTTGCTAATTCTAGACTTTGGTCAAACACTAAACCCTTCCCCGCCCCCATCCCTACCCCGCTACACACACACACACACACACACACACACACACACACATATGCAAACAATCTGGCCATTCACAATACTGACCAGGCAAAGGGCCTGGGCTGAGGTGTATATGGGGTGAGTTTACTCTGCCTCCTCTTTCTGTGCAGGCAGTGTAAGAACACAGCCTGCGGTTAAGCACTGGGAGGTCTCAACATTGGTTTTTAGAACCAAGAAAAACAAATCCTTTTTCTTCCTTTTCTTTTCTTGTTGCTTAATTTTCCCCACAAAATTGTATGGTCACATGATAGGACACCTTTTTCATCTCATGGCACACATAAACTAATTATAAATTTCTGCAGCACACCCAAAAATATATTTTTTTGGTGATCTGACAAAAATAGGTATAATTTTGATTCATTCACACTGGACAGCTATTGTTGTGTTGGCTGTTGTCATTTTTTTAATTTGACAATCTAAGGGAAAAAAGACCAGTGCTCTTGACTAGTTAGGTAGTGCGTGTTTTAAAAATTCTTGCAGCACACTGGTTGAAAATCACTGATGTAATGTTGTTAGATTTTGCCAAATGCCTTTTCTGCAAGAAAATTGTGTTGGCCCTGGCCGGTTTGGCTCAGTGATTAGAGTGAAGGGTCATGGGTTCAATTCCCAGTCAAGGCCATGTACCTTGGTTGCAGGTTTGACCCCTGGCCCTGGCAGCTCTTATAATATCAGTAGCACGTGAAGAACATTTGGAGCATGCTAATTATATCTATGTTTTGAACATCCTTCAGTGTTTGAGAGTGCCATGTCATGGGTTATGAGGAGGGAGAGCAAGCCTTTGGTGTTACCTAACAGTCAAAAAGACACGAGGTCAATTTTATTCTTCTGAATTTCTGGCCAATGTCAGAAAAAAAGGCAACATCCAAAAGAGGTGTTGCTGTATAACAATACAAGCACCTAAGGATGAGACATGGTGATAGTGTTGGCTGTATTGTCAATCAAACCAACTTGGCACAGCAGAAGGTAACCTAACACCCAGCATTTTCTGTTTTCCTTTAGAAGTGAAGACTCTCCTGTCAATCTAACTTTGCTTATCATTGTATATGTCATAAAATTTCCAAAAACAACAAAAAAGCACGTAAGTGAGTAGACCCCATTAACATTACTCATTTAGACTAGCTGAGACAATAACTCTCTACTATTGGGTCGAATAGGCAGAAGAGAAAATAATTACTTTTAGTGTTATTCAAAGATCACTTCCAAGCTATCAATTCTTTTCTGTTATACATATATCTTTAAAATTAATTTTAATATATTTTGATATGCAGGTATTTTTATTTATTTATTTATTTTTATTTCAGAGAGGAAGGGAGAAGGAGA
Source organism: Myotis lucifugus (assembly GCF_000147115.1). Classification (NCBI taxonomy): domain Eukaryota; kingdom Metazoa; phylum Chordata; class Mammalia; order Chiroptera; family Vespertilionidae; genus Myotis; species Myotis lucifugus. Next base: position 530,533 of record NW_005871153.1, read on the forward strand.
GAGAGAGAGAAACATCAATGATGAGAGAGAATCATTGATAGGTTGCCTCCTGCACGCCCCCTACAGGGGATCAAGCCTATAACCCAGGCATGTGCCCTTGACCGCATCAAACCGGGGACCCTTCAGTCTGCAGGCCGATGTGAAAATATCTAAAATTTTAAACTTTAGTATTTGAAGTCATATAATCTTATTAAGTATATTATAAGACACCATTTTTACTACATTGATTTTAACCTCTTAATTTGAATGCCACGGAGAAAAAATGGTTCATTCGAGGCCACAGACTTCCCATCGTAGAGCCATGGCCCAGTGTGTCTGTAACCTCCCGGAGAGGCCCTGGCACAGGGCTCGGAGCCTCAGTTGGCCACATTTTGGCACTATGCCAAGGTTGAGCTGGTTTCTTCAGCCCCTGCTGAGATCCCTACAGATATTCAAAGTTTGAAAAAATAGTAGCACTCAAACTGGACGCTTCAAACAGCTCACAGTTAAGGAAGCTCTGCTGAGTGGTTTGGAGGCCAGAGGTGCGGATGTGGCTTTTTGTTGGCAAGATCACGGGCCAGGGTGGCATCCTTGGCATAATGTTTGAAGGCTAATCTTTAACATTTGTTTATTTTTGGTTTATTATTTGAATGTTCTTGAACCATGAGTGATCAGAATGGCATTTGAATTTTAAAAAGATAAGTCAAAATCAATGTTTTTCTATATCAAACACTGATTAGAAGGTCACAATTTCTCTTCATATTAGGTTGGGTTGTCTTTTGTATAATAATGTTAATGAAGCATTAAATGCATGTCTTTGCTTGGCCTGAAAATGGAAAGCCTACATGTGATTAGACCAACCTGGTACATATATTTATCAGAATAACATTTTAATTTGAAGGTTGGAAATTCTTTATTTCCAGAAGTCGGGGGAAAGTCCTTGAGAAAACTAAAATTTGCTACAGTAGGAGAAATAGTAATGCATGTACCAAAGTTAAATCATTCAGTAGTCAAAGAATAAAATTTGGATGGTTTCTCTTTGCTAAAATCAGAGAAAGACTTTTTGACTGCATCTATATCTATAAAAGTTGGGATATTTGGTAGCATTCTATGTGCGTATCTTTGTAATATCTTTAATGCCAGGACAGTGAATGAGAGCCATCACCTAGATTTCAATCTAATTTTTATGTGTATTGTTATTAATCTCTCTGTTTTTTTATTTTAGAACCTATCTTTGCAAAAATAAAATACCCTATGAGTTTTTAAATAGGGTTTTAACATAGTATCATCTATGGGTATAAAAAGTATCTTATGTCCTGAATAAATAGAAGTGATTAGTTATCAGTAAAAAAGAAAAGAAAAGAAAAAATATGCTTCTATAGACAAGAAAATATAAGTAATAAATGTGTATTGATGAGGGATTTTTGCTCTTTGTTTTTAATCAAATGAATTCTCTCAAGATGTCCCAGTTCATTTAGTCCAATTCAAAACAGGAATCTTGGAATTATAAATTTTATTCATGTTTAAGGATAATATAATCTCTGCTGAGTGACATTAAAGTGACATTCAAAATGGCCATTACCCGTCGGCACGCGGCAGCTCTGACATGTGCAGCTGCTGCGTCTCAGCAGCCTCTGTGGTAGCCGTTCTGAGGCTACTGGTGGCGCCTGGGTCACAGGCCTGAGTGCTGGCTGCAAGCGAGGCTTTGAATGTGTGTCTGGCATTTTCAGCTCCAACCGGGACAAGGAAGCGGTCTTTGCCCTTCACCAAGACTCGCAGGGCAGGGAATCCTGCAAACACACAGGAATTCAGATGCTCAGTGGCTAAAAGAAATGACCAATGTCAGCTGCAGGTAACAGAAAACCCAGTTACTTTCCTCACACAATAAGCAGCTCCGATGTAGGCAGTTCAAGGCTGGGGAAGCGATTCAACAATGTCATCGCTGGCATTCTGTCTGGGTAGCATGTTGGCTAATTGCCTAACGCAGTAGTCGGCCAACTCATTAGTCAACAGAGCCAAATATCAACAGTACAACGATGGCAATTTCTTTTGAGTGCCACATTTTTTAAACTTAAACTATATAGGTAGGTACATTCAACTTTAAATTCACGGTTTTCATCTTCCGTTTATCTTTTGCTTCTTCTTTGTAGCCATCTCAAACAGGGCACCTAAAACATGTTTCATTTTATAATAATAAAGCCACCAACACAAAATAATTACAATTCTTAAATTGATGGCAAAAATACCTGTAGGATTTGCAGCTGGTTGGAAAAATACAGGTAACTTTATGCTTTGAGTAGGTACTTTTGTCACCCACGCGCGATTTGCAGACACGACTAGCACTAACCATTGCACATGAGACTGCTGACTGACTGGCTCACTCAACTCCTGCATGAATCGAGCGCGCCTCCTCCCACACTGCGTATCCCCCGGCCCGCCTGTGCTGCGTCTCCCATCGCCTGACCCACCGACACCCCCCACTTCTTCTAACGCTACTTCTTCAAAATAGACTCGCCCAGGCCGAAAACCGACTTCTGCGCCTGGGCCTTGAAGTTTCAATCGCACTGTACGTGTGCGCCCGCACGTGGTATTTTGTGGAAGAGCCACACTCAAGGGGCCAAAGAGCCGCATGTGGCTCGAGAGCCGTGGTTTGCCGACCACTGGCCTAATGGGTCCAAGGTGGCACCTCAGGTGCCAGCCAGCAGGTCTAGGTTCAAGACGGGAAGAGAGGGACAGTTGTGCCAACTGTGTCCTTTCCCCCGTTTATCAGGAAGGCAAAAGCTCTTCTAGAAACTCTCAACCCACACCCACCTATGCCTCACTGACCAGAATTGTGTCATGCAGCCAACCATGCAAATGAGGGAAGCTGCAAAATTATTTAGCTGCCCCGCCCCCCAAAGTGGAATTTTATAATAAACAAAAAGGGAAAAAGGCAATGGAGTGAGCACAGAGCACTGCTTCAATGAGCGCCAAAGCTAAAAAGGTGGTTAGAACCACCCACCTTCGCCCCAAGTGTGTCTCTACTCTCATGTTATCTTGGAGTGAACCTCCTCGCAGGGCAGGGCCTCTCGGTCCCCAGCACAAGTGGGAGTGGGGTGGGCTTGCTGGTGGCAGTGACTGTCACAGGCTGCGTGCAGTTCTGCTATAGAACCCTGGCCCCCGTTCTCCTCAGCCTCTGTGATGTCACATTGGGACTTTCTTCCTTCCACCCTGAGCTGCGGCTTCCGAGGCCGCTGTGGCCATGGGGCGCCTGGAGCCAGCAGGGGAGAGGGAGCCTGGTGGCTCTGGTCTCCCCTGGGGGCGCGGGAGGTCCAGCCATGCCCCTCAGGAACGATGCCATTCCCCTCGTGAAGGAGCCCTGTCCCCCACCGCAGGCCCCGCTTCCCTGGATCCTCCCGAGCCTGTTTGCAGCCTTCAATGTGGTGCTGCTGCTGGTTTTCAGTGGCCTCTTCTTTGCATTCCCGTGAGTCTACCGGCTGGCAGGAGAGAAAGGAAATGACAGCGCAGAGGCAGGGGAAGTGCAGCAGAGGGGCCAGGGGAGGGAGGATATTCTAGGCAGGGGGACTCCAATGTGCAAAGGCACAGACGTAGTGGTATTTCATGTGTGGGGGCTGCAGGTGGCTGGCAATCCTGGGGGGCGTTTGGTGGAGCCTCTGTGGATCTGTCAGAAGCCGTATGTTTGGAGCTGAAAGGCCTGTGGGTCCTGAGCGGTGAACTGGTCCTGGCAGCAGCTTCGGAGCAGGGCTGAGTCCTGCTCTGGCCTCAGTTGCAGGTGGCTGGCCCAGAACGGGGAGTGGGCCTTTCCCATCATCACGGGGCCCCTCTTTGTCCTCACCTTCTTCAGTCTCCTTTCACTCAACTTCTCAGACCCTGGCATCTTACATAAAGGTGAGACCCGGGCCCCCTGGAGAAGGAGGTAGCCCCCCTAGGATTCCTAAAGTGTCCTCAGGACCCCTTCACCCTAAGTCCTCATCTGCTTGGGCCCTGCTTCTGGCACTTCGTTTCCCAAGGTGTGGAAAGACAGAATTCTGGAGGTTTTCCAGTTGCCTTGGAGGGGAAAGGGGGGTCTGGGCCAGGCTGGGCAGAGAAGCCAGCTCTTCCCACTCTCTCTGCCTCCTTCCCACTGAACAAAAGCCTTAAAGCATCAGTCACGATTCCCAAGGCCCGAGTTCTCGCAGAATTCCTCAGGCAAAAACCATCTTTCCCTTTGGCTGCCAGCCTCTTCAAGTTTGCTCAGCTCGCTCAGCGGGGACTAGGGTTTCCCCTGCCCACCTCCCCCCACCGTTGCTGGAGCCCAGCGAGACGGTGGAACCCCCCACCGCAGCAGACGGATGGAGGAGCCTCCTGGTGCTGCCCAATCCTCTTCCCATGCCAGGCTCCAACGAACAGGGTCCCCTGGCAGTGCATGTGATCTGGGTGAACCACCAGGCCTTCCGCCTGCAGTGGTGTCGGCAGTGCTGCTTCCACCGCCCACCCCGGACCTACCACTGCCGCTTGTGCAACATCTGCGTGGAGGTGAGTGCCCCTCTTGCTCGCCCACCTGCCAGCCCCCTGCCCCCACCCAGCACTGGTGTGCACCGCTCACCCATACAAGGGCCTGTGGCAGCTATGAAACAACTTCCGGGACTGCTAACGGCCGAGGGTGGCAGTGACCCCCAGCCATCTCGGTGGGTCATGCAGTCCCTGCCCCTGTGCCTGTGCCTGCACAGGTGCTGACATACACAGGGCCACCCACATCTAGGCTGGCCTGGTCAGGCCGGGAGAAGGAAGTGTAGCCCTGTCCTACTCCCCCGGCTCCTGCCCTGGGCTTGCTGACAGTAGATACCCAAGGCCCTCAGACTCACACTGGCCCAAACCCTGAGCTGAGTGCTTGTCTTTCTCACTTGCACAGCCCACAGAGGTTTACAGATGTGCTGTCCTCTGTGGTCCTTCCAACCCTAGGAGGGGGGGCTGGGCCAGGCTCTCATCCTCCTCCCGTGGGTGAGAAAACAGATGCCCTGAGATACACGGTGTCCTGCCTGAAGTTGCCAGCATGTGTCCCACCACAGACCAGGCAGGCTTGGCTTCTCAAGGCCTCCTGACAGGCCACGTGGTGAGCCGCAGCCCCAATAGCGCCCATACCCGGAAATGCCAGCGCTGAGGACTTTGTGGCTCACTTGGGAGCAGGGAGAAGGCAGAGCGGGGCCAAGGGCAAGTGGCTTCGGGAGGGAAGGGAAGGCTTCAGATTTAGGGTCAACGGAGACTGGGCCGGAGATCGGGACCTAGAGGCCGGCCCCTCCCCGCTCTCGCCCAGGATTTTGACCATCACTGCCAGTGGGTCAATAACTGCATCGGGCACCGCAACTTCCGCTGCTTCATGCTGCTCGTGGTGTCCCTGTGCCTCTACTCGGGCGCCGTGCTGGCCACCTGCCTGATCTTCTTGCTGCGTCCGACCCAACTGACCCCTTACATAGACAAGGTCACCGCGTATCCGCCTGACTGCTGTGCCCGAGTAGGGCGCGAGGGGGCGCTGTGGCAGCCGAAGGGGGGTCCTGGGGGCGGAGCAATGATGGGGGCGGGGTTAGAGAGAGAAGGTGCTGGGGAAGACCAATCTGGGACCAGGTGAGGTGGGTGGGCCAGGAGATGGGGGCGCTGGGAGGAACTGCAAAGAGGTAAGAATCCTGCAGGGTCACGGATGGGGGGTTTGGACCGGTTTACGCGGCTGGAGCGCAGGGAGCGGGTGGACAGGGTGGTTGGTTGTGGGCGGGATGAGGCGGGGGTGAGGGGCAGGGCCTGGGAGGCCGGTCCCGCAGCTCTGCTCCTTAGCTGGTGCGCAGCATCGTGGTGGCTGTACCCGCCGCCTGCTTCCTGGTGCCGCTCTGCCTGCTGCTGCTGGTCCAGGCGCTGTCCGTGAGCGCGGCCGAGCGCTCCTGCGAGGGCAAGGTATGCGGGGCCCAGCGGGGCGCCGCTCTATGGGGCGGTGGGGTGGTCACCTGGCCTCTCGGGCACCTCCGCACTTTCTTGCTCCACCGCCCTGGTCACTGATGGCCTGACTTCCCTCGAAGATGCCTCGTTAGCCCTTACAGACCCAGCCTGAGCTCAGATCTCACCCCGGCGGTCACTCTCCCTCCTGCGTGCACTGCATCTAGGGCCTACTGTGTGCTGGGCCGCGTGTGCGGTATTTTGGGCGGGAGGCGCACAGGTGAGTAAGGCTATGTCTTGCGCTTGTGCTGAAATCAGAATAACACCTGCCAGACACCTGTGAACACTCCGAGGGGCCTGTCCTACAACGTGTAGCACAGACTCAGAGGGAACTGACAGCTCAGTGTAGGGTGGGAGGCGCCACTTAGGGGTTTTGATGGGCAGAAGACGGGGGAGAGCAGTGCTGGTGAGGGGCCAGCTAGCAAAAAGGCAGGGGAGCCTGACGGTGGCCGGAATGAGGATAGGATGGTGAAGAAATTGTCTTTCATTTTATTATGTTTTTATTGATTTCAGAGAGAGAAAGGAGAGGGAGAGAGAAACATCAGTGATGAGAGCGAATCATGGATGGGCTGCCTCCTGCAGGCCAACCCCAGCATGTGCCCTGACCCCAAATTGAACCCCAACCTCCTGGTTTGTAGGTCCACGCTCAACTACTGGGCCACAATGGCCAGGCAAGAAATAGTCAATTGGAGCAGGAGAGGGCATAGAAATCAAGTGGACTGCTTGGGGTTGGCCAGATTTAAAAGGCTCAGAACCTCAGGTGGAGAATTTGGTCTTGGTGCAGTGGACTCCTGGGAGCCATGATAGGATTCTTTTTCTAAACATACAAACACCTACAGCCCTGTAACCAACCCCCATAACCAAGATTTAGAACATTTTTATCATCCCCCCCCCCCCCAATTCCCTCATGGCCTTTTTCATTCCGTTTTTCTCTTTGCCAACCTAGCAACCACTGATCTGTTTTCTATCCCTATAGTTTTTCCTTTTCCAGAGTCTCATATAAATGGAAACAAAGCCTTTTGAGTCTGGCTTTTTTCACTTAGCATAATGTATTTGAGAGTCGTCTATGCGGTTATCCACATCAGTAGTTTTCCCCTTGTTGCTGCGTATTATTCCATCAGATGGATGTGCCACAGCTTGTTTATCCATTCACCACTGCCAATTGCCTTCCAAATGGCCGTTCCATTCTGCATTCCCAAAGCAGTGCATGAGAATCTCAGTCGTTCTGCATCCTCACTAACATTTGGCACTGTCGGATTTGTTTGTATTTTTCTTTTTTCTTTTCTTGATTTTAGCTAGTCTAATAAATGTGTAGAAGTATCTCATTGTAGTTTTTTAAAAAATATATTTTATTGATTTTTTACAGAGAGGAAGGGAGAGGGATAGAGAGTTAGAAACATCAATGAGAGAGAAGCATTGATCAGTTGCCTCCTGCACACCTCCTACTGGGGATGTGCCCGCAACCAAGGTACATGCCCTTGACCAGAATCGAACCTGGGACCCTTTAGTCCCCAGGCCGACTCTCTATCCAGTGAGCCAAACTGGCTAGGGCTCATTGTAGTTTTAATGTGTATTTTTATAATGCCTAATGATGTTGGGCCTCTTCTCATGTTCTTATTTGCCATATGAGTGTGTTTGACTAAAAGTCTGTTACAATCTTTTGTCCATTAAAATATTAGATTGTTTTCGAACTATGGAGTTTTAAGAGTTCTTATGTAGTCTGGATTTAGATATTTTCTCCCAGTCTGTGGCTTGTCATCTCGTTTTCTTTTTATTTTCTTAATAGTATTTTGAATTTTTTAAAAATATATTTTATTGATTTTTTACAGAGAGGAAGGGAGAAGGATAGAGAGTTAGAAACATCGATGAGCTGCCTCCTGCACACCCCCTACTGGGGATGTACCCGCAGCCAAGGTACATGCCCTGGACCGGAATCGAACGTGGGACCCTTCGGTCTGCAGGCCGACGCTCTACCCACTGAGCCAAACTGGTTATGGCAGTATTTTGAATTTTGATGAAGTACATGATCCGTTGTTTTTTTTTTTTTATGGATTATGCTTTTTGATGTTATAATTAAGAAATATTTGCTTAACCCCAAATCACAAAGTTTTTAAAAATATGTTTTCTTTTAGAAGTTCTATAGTTTTAGAATTTATAATTAGGCCTACAATTCATTTTGGGTTAAATTTTGTATGTGATACAAGGTATGGGTCAAAATTTATTTTTTGCATATGGGTTTTTTCTAGCACCATTTGTTGAAAAGACTATCTTGCTTCCATTGAGTTGCTTTTGCACCTTTGTCAAAATTCAACTAGCATATAGGTGTGGGTGTATTTGAGGATCTCTATTCTTTTGCCAATATCACACTATTTTGACTAGTAGCTTTATATTAAGTTCTGGAATCACACATTGTGAGTTCTTCAACTTTGTTCTTTTTCAAAGTTCTTTTGACTATTGGTTCCTTTGATTTTCCACATAATTCTTATTTTTATTTTTTTATTGATTTCAGAGAGGAAGGGGGAGAGAGAAAGAGATAGAAACATCAATGATGAGAGAGAATCACTGATTGGCTGCCTCCTGCATGCCCCCCACTGGGGATCTAGCCATGACCTGCAACCCGGCATGTGCCCTGACTGGGAATCTAACCATGATCTCCTGGTTCATAGGTTGGTGTTCAACCACTGAGCCACACCAGCTGGGCCTCCACATAATTTTTAGAATCTGCTTGTCAATTTCTACAAAAATGTTTGCTGAGATTTTCATTTGGTTTGTGTTGAACCTACAGGTCAGTTTGGAAAATTGATATTGAGTTTTTGAATTCATGAACATGGTGTACCTCCCCACTTATTTACGCCTTCTTCAACTTCTTTTGTTAGTGTTTTGCAGTTTTCCATATATAGATCTTGCATATACTGTGCTAGATTTTTTCTTTTTCCTGTTTTTGGGCTTTTATAACATTTTTTTACTGTAAAATAAGTATATATTTTCAAGAAATTAAAGATTGAATCAAGGTGGCATTCTAGAACTCAAAATACCACAGTTTAACAGCAGATTACCTGGTGAAATTCTACAATCATTACTGTGGATGTTTTCATTGCAATTCCATCAGATTAGTTACATCTTTACTCTGTTGATATTCCTATTCAAGTTTATGCTATTTTCTGTATTTACTTGTGTTCTTCAACATCTTTCAATAATTTTATACATAACAGGCTTGCATATCTTTTGTTAAATGTTTTTCTAGCTACTTTATAATGCTTTTTACAAAGCTTTACTTTCTATTAGCTAGATGCAATTGTTAATCATAAATGAGGTTAAATTTTTACTTTTGCAGCTAACAACCTTACAGAATTTTCTTTTTCCCTTTTTAAATTAAATTTATTTGGGTGACATTGGTTAGTTACTATGATCATATAGGTTTCAGGTGTGGGTTTCCATGTTACAAGATCTGTGTATTGTACTGTGTGCCCACCACCCAAAGTCAAACATCCCATCATCATATATTAGGACCCCTTTCACCTCCCCCCGCTTCTCTCTGGCAATCACCACACTGCTGTTTATGTTCATGAGTTTCAGCTTTATATCCCATATATGAGTGAAATCTTATGGTTCTTAGCTTTTTCTGATTGACTTATTTCACATAGCATAATATTCTCAAAGTCCATCCATGTTGTTGTAAGTGGCAGTATTTCATCCTTTCTTATGGCTGAGTAGCATTCCACTGTGTATATGGACCACATCTTCTTTACCCAGTCCTCTATCATAGGACACTTTGGTTGTTTCCATGTCTTGGCCACCATGAATAATGCTGCAATGAACATAGGGGTGCTTATATATTTGCGAATACATGTTTTCTAGTTTTTCAGGTATATACTCAGGAGAGGGATTGCTAGGTCGAATGATAGCTCTATTCTTAATTTTTTGAGGAATCACTAGACTGCTTTACATAGTGGTTGTACCAGTCTACATTCCCACCAGCAGTGAATGAAGGTTCCCTTTTTTCCACAACCTCTCCAACACTTGTTATTGCTTGTCTTGTTGATAATGGCCACTCTAACAGGTGTGAGGTGGTATTGCATTCCTTAATTGGAAGTAAGGTTGACAACTTTTCATATATCTATTGGCTGTTGGTATGTCTTCTTGGGAGAGGTATATTTTCAGGGCTTCTGCCCACTTTTTGATGAGGTTGTTTGGTGTTGAGTTTAATGAGTTATTTATATATTTTAGAAATTAAACCTTTGTCAGAGCTACTGTTTGCAAATATCATTTTCCATCTGGTTGGCTGCCTCTTTGTTTTGTTGTCAGTTTCTTTTGCTGTGCAGAAGCTTTTTAGTTTAATACAATTCCATTCATTTATTTTTGCTTTTACTTCCCTTGCCTTTGGGGTCAAGCTCATAAAATGTTCTCTATGACCAAGGTGCATAAGTAAGGTACCTATATTTTCTTCTATGTAACTTATTGTTTCGGATCTTATACTTAAGTCTTTGATCATTGTTGAATTAATTTTTGTTCGTGGGACAAACTGTAATCCAGTTTCATTCTTTTGCATGTGGCTTTCCAGTGTCTCCAGCACCATTTATTGAAGAGACTGTATTTACTCCATTGTGTGTTTCTGGCTCCTTTGTCAAAAATTATCTGTCAATATACATGTGGTTTTATAGCTGGGCTCTCTATTCTGTCCCACTGATCTGTGTGTCTGTTTCCCTGCCAATACCATGATGTTTTGATGATCATTGCTCTGTAGTATAATTTGAAGTCAGGCACATGATACCTCCAGCTTTGTTTTTTGTTTTTGTTTTATCCTCAGGATTTCTTTGGCTATCATTGTGTGTGTGTGTGTGTGTGTGTGTGTGTGTGTGTGTGTGTGGTTCCATACAAATCTGATGATTTCTCATTCTATTTCTTTTAAAAATGACATTGGGGTTTTGACAGGGATTGCTCTTAATCTCTTAATTGCTTGCTTCATTTCCAGGATTTCTGATTGGTTCTTTATAAAAGTTTCAACCTCTTTGGTAAAGTACTTGTTTTGTTTTCTGAGTGCATTGAATTGCCTGTCCAAATTTTCTTGCATCTTGTTGAGTATTTTCAGAACTACAATCTTGTAATCTGTTATTTATATCATATATTTTTATGTGTACCGGCTTGGTTTCTGGGGATTTTTCATTTTCTTTCTGATCATCTTTGCTCTCCTCCTTTGTCTAGGCATGTGTATCTGTCTCTATTAATGGTCTTCCATAGCAGCTTCCTCTGAAGAGGTCGTTCTTCTATTTTCCAGTAGATGGTGCTGAATTGCAAGATTTTTTTTTTTTTTTGCCTCTCTGATTTCTCAGACTTGACCTCCCTGGCTTCCCTAAAACAGTACAGCTGCACTGCTTGGGGATGGGGTTTGTTTTACCTTCACTGACCTCCATGGGGTCCCACTCCAAACACCCCACCTGGGGATCAATCACAGAGGGAAACAGTGGTTCTACTGCAATAACTCTTGGTTTACAGACAGTATGCTCCTTGGGCTACTGGAGGTGAGTTTGGGGAGTCCAAGTGGTGGCAGGGCTCTGTGGTTCCATTTCTTGTCTGAAACACCACCACCCGGCCCAGTAGTGGAGAGCCACATGGTAGAACCCTGTGCTCTGTCAGACGTCCACTGGCTCAGTCACCTTTAGTTCCACTTGCCCTGTTGGACAGCCCCTCCCCCCACAGCTCTCTGTCCTCCTGGCTGAAGGAAGTGCCTGCTACCCCTGGCTTCCTCCCCTCTCCAGGCCATGCCATGAGCTCCTGGCTACAGGGCTGCACCAGTGGGCTATCTACACGTTCCTCCCTTCTTGTCTTCCCATTTATGTCTTCCTGGTTGCCCACCTTTAGATGTTTCAATGTGCAGTTCTCTCAGGCATGCCTTTGTATTGAGTAGGGAATTCTTTGTTGAATTATAGCTGATTAACTTGTTGAAATTTCAGGGGTAAAGGCCAAGGGGATCTCTCATGCCACCATTCCTCTGACCTGCTTTTATAACTGAAAAAACGTTTTCATTTTCCTTTGTTTACTATTACAGTCATGCATCACTCAACTATAAGAAATGCCTCATAGGCAATTTTGTTGTACAAACATGATAGAGTGCACTTACACAAACCTAGGTGGTATAGCTCACTTCACTCCTGGGATATATGGTATAGCTTATCACTCCTAGGCCTCAAGCCTATACAGCATGTTACTGCACTGAATAGCGTAGATAGTTGTAATGTGTTGCACTATGATGTTACAATGGCTATAACCTCACTAGGTGATAGGGATTTTTCAGCTCCGTTATAATCTAAGTGGGACCACCATTGTATATGCAGTCTGCCATTGACCAAATGTAGTTAGGTGGTGCATGGCCATATGATCATTATGTGGTGCAGGACAGTGGATTTTTGTATGTTGGTCTTGGATCTTATAATTTTGCTAGACTCTCTTATTAGTTCTAATAGCTTTTTTTGTTGATTCTACATAGAAAACCACGATATCTGTAAATGAGGACAGTTTTATTTCTTCCTTTCCAACATGATGGCTTTATTTCTTTTTCTGCACTGTCCTGAGCTTCCAGTACAGTGTGGAGGAGGAGTGGCAAAAGTGAACATTCTTGCCATGGGATTCCTTCAGAACAATGACTTCTAAAGACTGTTTTAGAAAGATTGTAGTGTGCCACTATAAAGAGGGAGGAGCTAGAGTTATTGAGACAGCTGAGAAGACAGAGGAACCCTCTTTGCCCACCACTTCCCATCCTTCCAGTCACCACTCAATCATTACCCTCCACCCATATTTGGTTCCCAGCCCACCTGTGACTCTTCCGCTCAGCCCTTCCTCATTAACCCCATGTGGTCTACGGGTTTTCTCTCTCAAGCTTCAGTCCATCATTTCAGCCTCTTTTGGGGCAGCATTCTCCCTTCCTACATCCTGTGGCTCACTCTTCCTCCACTGCTCAGAATGTCCCCCCCACCCTGCCACCCCCAATCCAGGATCTTCAGCCTAAGAAACCTAAATGTAGTTTGCACTCTGTGATTCACCGGGCAGGGCTCTTTCCCACTGCCTGCAGGCCCCATTTCAGGGACCTCCATCCTGTGACACAACTTGCTCAGTGCTTGATAGCAAGGGCTCTGGAGCCCGAGTACATACACTCAAACCACAGCTCTATAACATACCAACAGGGAGATCTTGGGTATATTACTTAGCCACCTGGTGCCTCCTGGGTTAACATGCATAAGTCACAGAACTGTGGCTGGTACAAGTAAGTGCTGTATGCGCTGTTGTTATTGTTACCACTCCTTCCCCTCGTCATGTACACATGTTCATGTCTCTCTCATCTTAAAAAGCAAAGCAAAACCCTCCCTTAACATTCACTTCACCTGCGTACTCTCCCCTCCAGCTCAGCGAAATGTACTGAAAGAGTTGTCTGTGCTCATTAGTGCCATTTTTCGCCGTCCTTGGCCCAGCCTCTTTCCTCAGCGTCACACTGGTGCTGCATCTCCAAGTGGCCAAGCTGGCAGGCAGCCCTCAGACTAAATCTTCCCCGGCTGCACACAGCAGCACCTGAAACGGAACACACCTGCAGTGGCCCCTCCCCAGCCTCTGTGGCCCAGCTGCCGCTCTGCCTGCGCCTGGGCCTGCTCTTCCACCAGCACAGCGCCTGAAACATTGCTGAAACATTGTTGAGGCCCCAACATATTTATGAGTAAATGAGTGAACCTACAAACAAAGGAATCAGCAATGCTTTGGCAGAGAAGGAGAGAGGGAGAGGGAAAAGCCTGATGCCCGCCTGGGGGCGGGGGAGAGAGCCCAGGCCGCAGGGGGTTGGGCAGGAGATGGGGTGAGGAGACGCCTACTGGGTTGTGGTCCTGTGGACTGTCAGGGCATTTGAAACATGGGATTGGGGCAGGAGACCCAGGTCTGGAGCCAGTGAGAGAGGACAGTTTGGAAACTTCAGAGCTGCTGCATTCCATTCACGTCTCAGAGGGTCCTATGTGGGGAGAGAGAGGAAGGTGGTCTGCTTTATTAATCAGGTCTTATGAATTTATTAAATAATGATCATGCCTTTAAGCATTGAACCATAGACATTTTCCTATACATCTAATACATCAACATTTATTTCTCTATAATTCTGATTGTCAACTTGATCAAGCTCTTTGAGCCATTTAATTAAAATTGTGAATAGAGTGCCAATCTCCCTCCAGTGCTTTAAGCATCTTTAAGCAGGCAGAACTCAAGTATCTCAGTGGTTAGTGTTGCTCTTTGGAGCTGTCTTGACTTTTCCGGTCCCAGGCGTCAGCTGCCCTGCATGCAATCCTGGTTCCTTTGGGTGGAGAAGACTGTTGGAGATCAAAGTCTTAGGGACAGGGACGGGGTGTAGGGGAGCTGGTGGGGGGCAGAGCTTTGGTTATGACACACATTTTGTCGCTAAGGCTCTTGAAGTCGGAGTGAGACTTGGCTAATGCTGGGGAGTCAGATGGGGCTCAGGAAGGCCCAAGGCTCATGGATGGAGGGAGGGACAAGGGAGGAAGAGGACCTGGTCAAGAGCGCGCCTGGGGCAGACTTGTCCTTTCCTGCGTTGGGTGCTCAGGACCTTCAGCCCAGGTTCCCCAGGGCCGTGTGATTTGGTTAGGGAAATAGGATAGGGCTCCATACAACCGCCCGTCCAGACAGTGAAATTCAGGGAAGGCACACGTTTAGAAAAAAACGAGAGGTAAGAAAGTAGAGAAGTGGGGGAGCAGGATGTGTGTATATGGAACTGTCTTTGGAGCAGTTTGTCAGCCAACGGAAGATTTGAACGTCTACCTGGAAGGACATAGTAGGAGAATGTGTGTGGCCAAAGGAGACAGAGGTGGGGAAGATGCTGCCGAAGGGGGTACAGGAGATGGGAAGGATCCCTGAGAAGGCAGGAGGGGTGGGTGCAGTGCCAGGGTCGCCTGGACAGAGCAACTCAGAATTGGGTAGGGGAGGCCTCAGCTCACTCTTAGGCCTCTCTGCCCTCTGAGTTTGCAGCAGCCCTGGGCTGGGCTGGGAGGGAGGGCCAGTGGGGTGGTCTGCCCAGTCCTGCTGGCTCTGAGCTCCTCTTTCCATCTACACCCCTCTCCAGTGCCGATACCTGTGGGGATACAACCCCTTTGACCAGGGCTGCGCCAGCAACTGGTATTTAGCAATTTGTGCACCGCTGGGACCCAAGTAAGTTGGCAAACCAGAGGTCCAAGCAGTGGCCCATGGAGCCGGTGGGGTGGGGGGAAGCTGGGCCATCTCTCCTGGCCTCTTAGCACAGCTCCCAGACCCTCACACCCACTGTTCTCTGAGGTTTCCTTCAGGGCATTGTGGGAGCCCCCGAGCCTCCCTACTTCCTTTCATTCTTGTCCTAAGAAATGGAGTAGAGGGATACTGCAGGCCGGATAAGACCGGCCCCAGCTCCCTGCAGGCCCAAGCCCTGGGCTGTGTGTTCCCTAAGTTGAGGAGGCATGGGGACCAGGCCAGGGGGGCCACTACCCCTTGCATCTGGCTTATTGCTCCCCAGGTACATGGCCAAAGCTGTCTGGCTGCAGAGGGTGGTGGAGCCAGACTGGGTGCTCATGCAGAACCTGCATTGCCCAATGTGCCCCTCTGCACTCAACCCCTCAGTCGTCCCTGGGTCTGCGTCTGGCCACCAGCCCCAACCTCTGGCTCCCCACGGACCAGGAAATGCTCCCCCAGGGAGTGGGGAGGCGGCAGCCCTCCAGGAGGTGAGTAGTGAGTGTGTGCTGGGAGAGGGGTGGCTTCGATTGTACAGGTGCTGGGGGGAAGCTCTGAAGCTAGAGCGCTCAAAGCTCAAGGGAGGGGCTTATAGCCGGAGGAGCGCTGGAGGTGGGGCCACAGTCCGCCAGGTAACGCCGGGGGTTCCCCGGAGACACAGAGCCCACACCTCTCACTGCTGGTTAGTCTTGGGGGGGTCACTCACCCTTCTGAGCCTCAGCTCCCTCAGCTGTAATGGGGACTGAAACGAGCCCCATGGTTTATAACTCAGGGGGTCAGTTTCCTTTATTTAAAGTCATTTTTCTTCTCCGAAGTCCAATGGGGGTGCCATGACATTCTATGGTGCCAGCCCACTCCCTTTGCTCTGCCTGGGGGTGGTGGCGGCTGGACAGTTTCTTGCTCCCCAGCAGGTGGGCCCTGAGCTGTGGGGTTTGGGAAAAGACCCCACACCCCCACTTCGTTTAGCTCCACGCAGGCCCAGTGCTGCCCCGGCCGCAGGAGGCCCCCAGATGAGGCTTGCCCCTTCACACCCAGCGATGCCAGGAGTCCCTGCACCCGAACCGAACCTCCTGAGCCCCGCCCTTGGTAGGAATTCCAAGATCATTCTCCCCTGCCCCGCCCCCCCCCTCCCGCCCCCAAGTTCATTAAACACCCTTTTCCTGCTGTACCATTGCCCTGCTGCGTGTGTCTGTCCTGGGTGTGAGGGGCTGGGACAAAGACCCTGGGAGGGAGGAAGGTCCAACACTAGTTGGCTCTGTGACCTTGGGCAAGACACTCAGATTTCTCTCGTTCTTAAAATGGGGCCAACCATAAAACCCACAGTAGCTGTCCTGGCCGCCTGCCTTCAAGGGAAAACCCCCACACTGTCAGGGATGTCAGCCTCCGGAAGGATCCGGCCCCGCCCTGCCACACCGCTGTCTGGCTGCAGGGGGCGCCCGCTGCCTGGGAATTCGCCAAGCCTGGCCGGGTCCAACCCGAGGCATTGGAGCCACCTGGGTGGGTGGGGGCTGGCCCTCCGTCTGGGAGTGGGCCCTCGCGATCCTCATCCCCGGAGGTGGAGAGTGGGGGTCCCCACCATAGTCCGGCCCTGCTTCTTCCTGCTGGTGGGCCTCACCTTGGTCCCTCCCTTCTGGGTAGTCCGGTCCTGTTCCTGCGGAGGGCCCCAGGCCCTGAGTCCGCAGGCCCCTTAAGGGGGTGGTGTATGCGGGAGTCCACAGGAGACTGCGGCTCCTCTTGGAAATAATGGCACCTTCCTGAAAGGTGGTCAGGGGATGGAGCGAGTGAGGTGGTTCCTGCAAAACAGGTGGCACACAGTAGGCGCACAATGAACGGAGCAGTATGGTTGTCGTTATTTTCTCCACCACACAGCTAACAACACGCAGGGTTTCTCCAAAGACCACCTTCTCAGAATTACCTGGGCCCCCGGCCGCCGACCCAGAATTATGGGGTGGGGGAGGGCGAGAATTTGAATCGGAATTTTTACCAAGTGCCCATGTGACCCTGCCGTCCGTATCAGGGCATTGTGGGAGCCTCGGGAGCCTCCCTACTTCCTTGCATTGGAAGTCTCAGAACTGCTGCCTTCAGAGGTGAGGATGGGGGAGCCACCACCCTGCTTCCCTCGTAGCCAGGTGAAATCGGGGTGGGGGGTGGTGGTGATGAAGGTGAAGCGGTCAGTTGAACATCACAGGGGCCTGTGGGGGTGGTCATGCCTGTGTGAGCCTGCACGTGCTTGTGTGTTGGGGGCAGGAGCTCATTCTCCAGCGACCTACAGTGCAGGATGGGGCTCCAGTTCTCATATGCTGAGTTCTTGAGAAGCAGCCTTTCCCTCTTCCTCCCAACTCCACCGGCTGCGGCCACCAGGGCCTGTCCCTGTCCAGCCCCAGCCTCACCAGCCACTCTGGCTCTGGCTCTGAGGCTCCTGGCCAGCCTTGTGCAACCCCAGGACTCCAGCTATTTCTCATCCCCTTTGCCCTGCTCCCAGTGTCTCCCCAAACCCTGAGTCCCCTTGGGGTTCATGCTTTTTCTCAGCTCTCAGCTCTGCTTAACTCAGCATTGCCCTGGCGTCTGGGGAGGGGTGCAGAGTACTGCTCCCCGGCAAGCAAAAGGGCAGCCCAGTGTGAGCCTTGCTGTAAACAGCGTAAGTGGCCACAGTTAAAATTCCGGGAGCCCGCATTTACCAGCAAAGCTGAAGCAGCCTCAGGTAGCCTGGGAAGCCCGCTGCCCATGGTCACATGACGAAGGAAGGAAGGTATGAGGCCTTTTCCGCCCCTGAGCCTAGGTGTGTATGTGAAACACGGATCTGTGTGAGTTTGTCTGTGTGCAGGGGGCACAGCTCAGCCCGGGCTGGTGAAATGGGGCACCCGCAGAGCTCTCAGGCCCACTCCCAAGTGCAAGTCCTTGGGGTGGCCTGGGCCTGGTCCAGCGTGGACAAGATCCAGGAACCTGGGCCAAGGCCGGGGTGGGGAGGTATTCATGGAACTGGCTGGTTCGGGAGTGGCATCTACCTGCAGCCCAGCTGTGCAGGGGCTGAGGAGGCCAAGTCCCAGGGCCTGGGTCTGGGTGGGCCTAGCTCACCGCCCCCCCTCCCCCCCACTGCCCTGACTGGTTCAGAGCTGGGTGGCTGGTCATCAGGACTTCACTTACCGGTGTTAAAAAACAGAATTCAACGGAGTAAACTTGAAGATCTACTTGGCTTTTTTATTTTTAATTTTTACTTTAAAGATTTTTAAAATTGATTTTTAGAGACAGAGGAGGAAAGGAGAGGGAGAGAGAGAGAGAGAGATCAAATATGAGGACATTGATCAGCTGCCTCCTGTAAGCCCCCTGCCAGGGATAGAGCCCGAAACCCAGGCATGTGCCCTGACCAGGAATCGAACTAGCAACCATTCTGTGCCCAGGACAACGCCCAGCCAACTGAGCCACACTGGCCAGGGCCTAATTGGCTTTATTAAATGACTCATGAAGGGTGCTCTGAGGGGTGGTATAAAAAGGAAGGTTTTTATAGGAGGAGGAGTGGGGCAAGGGAGCTATGAGTAAAAGAAAAGAAAGGTTATTTTTGGGCCTGCATGTCTTTTTTGGGGGAAGAGAACGGGAGGGTTTTGCCATTCAGATTGCCTTTTTTTTTCCTATGGGGGATGGAGAGGGCCTACATGACAGATTATGTTATTGGTGCTTGACAAGAAAATTCCAGCCTGGGTGAGATGACTTTTCTGGGAGAGGCTGAAACTGCAGTTAGATCAGGTATTAAACCTACGTTTGGCATCATGAGCTTTAGCACGAGTGATGCCGTTTTGAGCCTGTGGTTTTCTCTTCAATACCAGGTCCCTGCCTCCAGCTACATAGGGGGTTCTCCCCGTCTCAGGCAAGGCCTCCCAAGTCCTAAGCCAGGGTGAGTCATCTCCTTGACAGCCTGAGCACAGATGTAACTTTCCTCAGACTCTCCAAGGAGGCCTTGACCCCTCCTGTGGGATGAGGATCCTAGGTCTCTCTAGTCTCTACCAGCCTCAGACTTCTAGGACTTCTGTTCCTCTAGGGGTAAGTGGGACCTAGCCCACCTCTTGTTTTGACCCCCCCCCCACTCCGCCCCCTTTCTGTTATGCATTGGGGCCCCTCAGATAGTCTTTCCTGCCAGGCTGGGGGCCTCAATTGAGCTGCACCCACCTTCCTTTTCTCCTCCCTCCCCATTTCCGTTGAACTTGCCCTCGATTCTCAGACAGGCCTCTTGAAGTCCCACTGATCCTAAAGGAGGGGTGTTATCAGGGTCCATTGTTGGAATCTGCTCTCCACACCTCATGAAGCCATGCCATCCCTGCCTTCCCTTGGGCTGCAGCCAAGGAGTGACCCCTGCCCTACCCCCTCATCACCGCTAGAGCTTTCCTCCATGGACCTTCTAGAAGGTCAGGGCTTGTGGGTGGGAAGAGCACTGAGCTGGGGGTCAGGTATCACTCAGCTCTGCTTCAAACTAGTGCTGCAGGAGCACGTCTCTCCCTTCCACCTGGCCCAGGTTCGTTGTCTATACACACGATGACCATGGCTCCCTCGCAGGTGGTCACAGGGGGTCATCTCACCCAGCTGCCCCTCCACTCCCAACGACAGATGGGAACTAGACAGGGAAGGGACTGCTTAGGGTGACAGGGTCTCCAAGGCAGGGGGCACGCTCCGTTTTTCCCAGGCTCCCTCCCGTTCCTGCCCAGGGGACCATTGCAGAGGAGGAAGGCCGACGGCGGTGACCACAGGGCCCTGCCTTCCAGCCCCCATGCCTCAGAGCCAGGCCCTGCATGGCAGCACAAGGCTTGGGAAGCTGATAAGAAGTCCGGGCTTAACTCTGTCTCCAGCCCTGTGCTGGGAGCGATAATGACGCCCTGCTGCCTCCCGCTCAGCCCTGCCCTGCTCGGCCCTGCCCGCCTCACCCAAGGGGCCCTGCAGGTGGCTGAGGGTGGGGCAGGGCAGGGGCGGATGGCGCAGAGGAGGTTGCAGCAGTGTCCTGACATGGGGGCCAGAATCCTAATACCTCGCAGGGCACAGGCCCCTGCCTGGCTGCCCCTCCTGGGCACCCGGGCACAGCGCCTGGCACCCCGGGTGATGCTCCATCGGCACCCTGTCCTCCTTTAGTTCCTGCCTGCAGAGCGAGGCTGGAAGGACGTGGCCCTGGGCTGGAGGTTTGCCAGGGCCTGGGTAACAGAACTTTTATTGAGCACCTTCCGTGCCAGGTGGTTCATAAGATCGCCTTTCACCCTCATAACAACCCTCTGAAGCTGTTAGTCTCGTGTTAGAGACGAGAAAGCTAGCGCTGAGCGAACACCACTTCCCCAAAGTCGCCGGCTGCTGCGGGGCCGAGCCCAGGCCATGCCGGCCTTCCCATTGCACTGGCTCCACGGCAGCTCTCCTCCCGTCCACTCAGAGCTCTGGTTAAGACATGGGCTCTGAAGCCAGACTGCCTGGTTCCCCGGCCGGAGGTGAATACCTATCTCAGCACCATTGCGGAGATTCGTTCTGCAGGGCATGCGAAGAGACTGGCATGCACACTGGCCCATGGCAGGTGCATAATCGACAGCACAGTATGATCCCGGGGCCTCAGGAAGCCGGGCACATGGCAACAGCAGCCTGCTCCTGCCCAGTTTGGTGTGGTTTCCTAGTGGCCGGGCAGCAAAGGTGAAGGATGCTGCCTCCTAGGGGAGTTTGAGGTGGCATTTTACAGAAAATCAAGCAGCACTGCTGTCTCCGGGCCAAAGGGGAATGGAGCCTGGGCTGAGTCTTCAGGGAGCAGCCCTCCCACAGGGAGTTCTTGTTAAGACAGCACCTTGTTGCCCTGGCTGGTTTGGCTCAGTGGATAGAGTGTCGGCCTGCAGACTGAAGGGTCCCGAGTTCGATTCCTGTCAAGGGCACGTACCTCAGTTGTAGGCTCCTGGCCCTGGTCGGGGGCTGCAGGAGGCAACCCATCGACATGTCTCTCTCACATGAGTGTTTCTCTCTGTCTCTCCCTCTCCCTTCCACTCTCTCTAAAAATCAATGAAAAAAATATCCTCGGGTGAGGATTAAAAAAATAAAAAAGAAAGCACCTGTTGTTTCTGTTTTGTGTGTGTGTATGTGGCAGGTGTGGGGGGGGGGGGCATGGTGCCCCAGGCTGAAGGAAATCACACGCTATGGTGTTCTGAGCCCTCTGTCTGGGCCACACTGAGGGCCACTGCCCACTGCTCCTGCCCAGTCTGCCCTCTCCCCGCTGTCTCTGTGTGCGGCCCCATTGTCCCTCCGGCCTGTCGGCCTCACCTCTTCTCACCTTCCCATTCTCTCCTTTCTCTCCCTGTCCCTCCTCCTCCTCTTGTCACTGCCTTTCATGATCTTCCTACTCTCTCTGCCTCTTCCCCCACCCACCTTTCCTGGACTACAGCTTCCAGGAACACAACGTCAACCGTCTGACTTTCAAGTATTAACTTTTAACTGTGATTCCTGGAAGCCCCTGCGCCTGGGTATGGAAACCCACAGAACTCGGGGCCAGGCCTGCACAGGGCGCCTTTGTCTCTGACCTGGGCTTCCTCCTCCGAGCCAGGCACGCGCTCACCAGGCCGCCTTCTGGCCGGCCTGTTTTGCTGCTGAAATCGGGGATTCCCAAACTGGAAAGCGCCTACTGACTCTCTAGCTCATTTCTCAGTGAGGAGAAGACCGGGGAGAGGTTCCACAGGGCTTTCCCCAGATCGAATGTCTCGCGAGAGGCCAGGCGGGGCCCCAGGTCTCCTGCTGCTCAGCCTCCCGTCACCCCAGGTGAGAAGCCAGATGGGTCAGAGGCCTGGACTGACTCCTCCCTCCCTTGGAAGCCTAGTAACTTGGCTCTGGTGGCTAACATCACAACAGCGAGGACAATAATAGCGTCGGTTTGAATGCGAACTGTGGGCTGTGCTTTGCTTGTATTATCCATGTAATCCTCAAAGCAACTTGGGAGGAAGATGATGCTGTTCCTTTTTTAAAAAAAATACATATTTTTTATTTCAGAGAGGAAGAGAGAGATAGAAGCATCAATGATGAGAGAGATTCATCAAACAGCTGCCTCCTGCACGCCCCACACTGGAGATCGAGCCTGCAACCTGGGCATGAGCCCTGACTGGGAATCAAACCGTGACCTCCTGGTTCATAGGTCGACGCTCAACCACTGAGCCACGCTGGCCGGGCGCTTCTGTTCCTTCTGTGGACGTGACCCTGGCCACGCCTCCCTACCTGCAAGCAGAGTTTCCTGAAGGATCCTCCTGGCTGCTCCTGCCCTGACTGCCAGGGGGTCTATGACTCAGTGACCAGCGGAGGACAGTGCCTGGTCTGAGGACAAGCCCTCGGGTGGACGGGGTGTGTGCAGGATTTCTCCCCTGGCCCTCGAGGGTCCTTTACCCGAACCTCATCTGCCCCCTATCGTGGGGGTGGGGACATTAGGTCACCAAGCAAGAGTACTGACCGCTGGGCAGGACCCTTGGCCATCTGGGCTGGGAGAGCCCCCTGCCCACAGTTCCTAGATACCTGTTCCCAGGCCCTGGCAGAGGGGGAGGCGTGCTCCCGCCCGCCCTTTCCTGGCCAGGGCAGTGGAACGCTGTGGGGAGAGCACAGACTGGGCGTCCGGAAGCCTGGGTTGGAAAGCAGGGTCTGTGGTTCCTGGCGGCGGCGGCCCTGGAAAAGCCCCTGGCCCAGTGGTTCTCGACCTTCCTAATGCCGCGACCCTTTTCAGTTCCTCATGTTGTGGTGACCCCCAACCATAAAGTTATTTTCGTTGCTACTTCATAACTGTAATTTTGCCACTGTTATGAATCGTAATGTAAATATCTGATATGCAGGATGTATTTTCATTGTTACAAATTGAACATAATTAAAGCATAGTGATTAATCACAAAAACAATATGTAATTATATATGTGTTTTCTGATGGTCTTAGGCGACCCCTGTGAAAGGGTCGTTCGACCCCCAAAGGGGTCGCGACCCACAGGTTGAGAACCGCTGCCCTCGCCCCCTCAGAGCCGCTGTCACCGCATCTGCAGAGGGAAACGAAAGCCCATGCCTGCCGGCTCCCAGCGGCAGATCACATGGCCCCTGCGGGAAGACTGTCTCTGGACTGTGGCTTCCTTGTGCAGGCCGGCCCGGGTGGGTGTGGGGCGGCTGTGAAAGGAGAGTGAAGGGCCAGACTCGGGCTTGGGAGCCGGCAGGAGTAACTCCCTTTCCGTTTCGTCTCCATCTCCCTTCTTCGGGCTGCCTCTTGCAGACTCTGGATGTGAGTCATTTGGAAGTGGCCGGGGACGGACCATCTTATTTTAAACCCCAGACCGACTACGCCTGGGTCACCTTCCTTGGGTGACTTCTCAGCTCCCTCTCTCCCCTACCAAGTACCTGTCCCGGAAGGAGGTGGCTGGGCCTGGGTTCAGGGCAGGAATGTGGCCCCCTCTGCTCCCAGCTGGCACCACCATCTGTTAGCCCCCCCAGGCGCCTGGCCTCGGGGGGCCCTGGCGTGGAAGCCTCTGAGAGGCCTCCGGGTCTGGCTGTGCCCGGCTCACTCTGAACCCTCAGTGGGGACTTGGGTTGCACCCGTCTGGGCCAAGAGTTTCTATCTGCCTTGGACACAGTCCAGACCAAAGAGTAAAGGAGGTTTGTTCTGGAAGCAGAGACCAGAAGTAGGCACACAGAAGGCTCTTTGCTTTGGAGTTGCAGCTTTAAAAGGTTTGCTTTCTTTAAATATCCTGCTGCAGGAAAGAAGCCCAAACCCAGACATTCCTGAAACACGGATTCCAGGTGGCTTTAAAGGAGCAATTTGTTTGGTTTCCGTCCCACCCTGTTTCTGCCCAGTGGGTCTCCGGCTCTTGTCCCTGGGTCTGTGGAGGGCCCACACCCATCCAGCCTCACCCGGGGTTTCCTCAGCACCGAGCCAGCCTGAGGGTCTCCGTCACAGCCGGGCCCAGTCCCAGGAGAGGGTCTGTGCACTTCCAATCAGGGAGTGAGTGACGCCCCTTTTCCTCCATCCTTCGCTGTGGCATTGACACTGGCAATCACACCCTCTTTCTTGAAAACTCTCTTTACCCTCGATCTCAGGAATCAGACGCTCTCCTTGCTCACCTGTTGACCTCCCGGTGCTCCGTCTATGCTTCTCCCTCTTACCTCCTACCAGGAAGTCTTCCAGGCCCCCTCCTCCGGGCGGGCCCCCTCTTGGAGAACTCACTCACCCCCTGGCCCCCAGCAGTGCGGGGCCCGGCCAAGCCTCCATCTTCAGGCCCTCGGGCCCTGCCAGTGCCCCATGCTCTGGCCTGGATTTTCTTCTTTCCGTTTCCATTTTCCTGAGATATAATTGACAAATAAAATTTGTATATACTTAAGTGTAAGCCCGGCCGGTGTGGCTCAGTGGTTGAGTGTTGACCCATGAATCAGGAGGTCATGGTTCGATTCCCAGTCAGGGCACATGCCGGGTTGCGGGCTCAATCCCCAGTGTGGGGCGTGCAGGAGGCAGCTGATCAGTGATTCTCTCTCATCATTGATGTTTCTATCTCTCTTTCTCCCTTCCTCTCTGAAATCAGTTTTTTAAAATTCTTTTAAAAGATAAAGTGTGCAATGTGATAATTTTTTAAAAATGTTGATAACAGTTTAAAAATATATATATATATTTTATTGATTTCATAGATGAAGGGAGAGGGAGAGAGAGATAGAAACATCAATGATGAGAGAGAATCATTGATTGGCTGCCTCCTGCACACCTCCTACTGGGGATCGAGCCCACAACCCAGGCATGTGCCCTTGACCAGAATCGAACCTGGGACCTTTCAGTCTGCAGGCCGACGCTCTATCCATTGAGCCAAACTGGCCAGGGCGCGATGTGATAATTTGATATTCATATACACTGAAAGAATTCCCACCATCAAGTTGGCCTGAATTGCCCATGATTAAATTATTGACTTGGAGTTCCACCAGAGGCTCGGAGTCTTTCCAAGTCACAGCACTTGCGGGGGGGGGGGCGGCGAAGAGGGGGGAGAAAGAAGAGAAAAAGCAGAGGCAGAACCAGCCATAAGCAGAGCACTTGTTAGCGTGAAGGAACAGCTGAGCAGGGTGTCAGGGCCTGGATCCAGGGGAGAGGGTGTCTGGGCGTATCACACTGTCCCAAGCCCAGTTCAAAGGCTGTCCCAGGGCTAACCGTGACCAAGAAAGGAGCAGGGTTAGAGGGCTCCTGAGCAGCCTTGCTTGCCCTCCTTGCCCCCTGGGTCCCAGCTGTGGGGGCCATGGTAGAGCTGTGTGGGGGTGGGGAGGGAGGGCACTGGGTGAAGGGGCATCTTCGGGGGCGGGGGGGGAGCCAATCAAGGGCTTATTGTTGTCGTCCAGGGAGGAGCTGACAAAGTCTGAGGCCTGAAATGGGATAGTGGGAATAAGCATTCATTCATTCATTCATCCACTCACTCACTCAACAAAGACTAAATAACCATAATGTATCCAGGAGGTACTGAAATTAATTTTTTTAAAAAGAATATGTTCTGCCCTAGCCGGTTTTGCTCAGTGGATAGAGCATTGGCCCGTAGACTGAAGGGTCCTGGGTTTGATTCAGATTAAGGCAGCGGTTCTCAACCTGTGGGTCGCGACCCCTTTGGCGGTCAAACGACCCTTTCACAGGGGTCGCCTAAGACCATCCTGCATATCAGATATTTACATTATGATTCATCACAGTAGCAACATTACAGTTATGAAGTAGCAACGAAAATAATTTTATGGTTGGGGGTCACAACATGAGGAACTGTATTTAAAGGGCCAGAAGGTTGAGAGCCACTGATTTACATTGTATTAGGTATTACAAGTAATGCAGAGATGATTTAAAGTATATGGGAGGGAAGATTAGATGCAAATACTGCACTATTTGACAGGAGGGACTTGAGCATCTGAGGATTTCGGCATGGGCAGGGGTCTTGGAACCAACCCCTCTCCTGTCACCTGCAGATACAGAGGGCCGGCTGTACCTCATAGGGCGGCTGTGAGGTAGCAAGTGGAGAGCGTGAAGGGCCTTCTATGCTGAAGGTGCGGAGCCCAATTAAGGATTGTTATATGCAGGCCCCATGGCACAACTTAACGGACTTGTTTTTGAAGAGACAAAGCTCCAGTCCCCAAACACTTAAATCCTGGTGAGGACAGGCCACTCCGAGCTCATGGAGTCAGGCCCCGCCTGGCCACACAGCGCCAGAGGCCTGAGCTATGCTGAAGAGCAACATCCTGCCCTCACTCCTTCCCCGGGTCCCAGCCTCCCCGCACTCGGTTCTCAAGTACCAGCTGGCGGAGGTGTGCACTAGGGTGACGGCCTGAAGGTGACACCCAGGACGAGCTGACTCTCACTTCACAGTCAGGCCTCGCGCTCCCTGTCCCCTGAGTCCCGGTCTCCGCTCTGGGCGTGGGCCTGGGGCGGGCCGCATGGAGGGCCCTCGTCCTGGCTCTCCCAAGTGGCTAGTGACTCCCCCAGGCAGAGGTTTCCCCCGCGGTTCACAGCCACTGCCCGTCTGCCTAGGACAGGGCATGGGGCCCAGCTGCCCATTCGTTCCTACAGGGTCTCCCGAAGCATGCTGCACCAGGCTGCCGGACTTTGCATTTTAATAAGTAAGCATTCGCTGTAATGAGCATTAGAATCTAGCCAGCTCCAAAGAGGCCGGGCCTGACCAAGAATTGAAGGATTTGGAGCCAAATGGGTCAATTCAAAGGAACAAGAGGGGCTGCGTATATGAATCTATCTATTGTATGAGCTCCGTGTTCTTCAGCAACATATATTTTGTATAAAGTGAGATGATTAAAAGTTGATTTAGTCCGGACCCTCTCCGGCGCGCGCCTCCTGGCGGAGGAGGTGGCGGCCCGCCGAGGCTCACCTGCGGCCGCTGGAACCAACCGGCTGCGGCGCGCCGGCGGCCGCCGCCAGGTTTCACTTCACATAAAGACTATATGGAACTTCCTTGCACTATTTCTGCAAACCTAACTGAGGGGCATTCTACAGAATAGCTACCGTTCTGAAAAATGTTAAGATCATGAAACACAAGGAAAGAGGAATGATTACAGATCAAGGAGACAAGACAACTCAATGCCATGTGACCTCCTAGATGTCACATCCTGGAACAAGAACAGCGGTGGGAAAACTGGTGAACTCTAGTTAAAGCTGTAGTTTAGTTTTTTAAAATGGGTTGAGATATCAGTACTGAGACTAGGCTATAGGAGACTGTGACTTCCATCTTGTTCACATTTACTCTGTGGGTCTCCTTGCTACGCTGATGAAGCCAGTTCCACGACGTGAGCCCACACGGAAAGGCCCACAGGCAAGGAGCTGAGAGTGGCCCCTGGTCAAAGCCACTGAGAAATCCCTGGAGAAAATGAATCCTACCAACAGCCATGCAGCTATCCTATGATGGAGCCTAAAAGCAGATTCTTCTATAGGTTAGCCTTGAGATGGCTGTAGCCACAGAGGACACATTGATTCCAGCCCTTGTGAGATCCTGAGCGATGGAATCCAGGGAAACTGTACCCAGAATCTGGACCCACAGAAACTGGATCATATATGTTGTTGTAAGCTACTAAGTTTTGGATTAGTTTGTTACATAGTAATAAATAATGAAGACCCCAAAAATAAATAAATAAATAAATAAATAAATAAATATTAAAAAAAGTTGATTTAGTGACAAAAACCAAATAAAAAATAGAGCAAGCCGAACCGGTTTGGCTCAGTGGATAGAGCGTCGGCCTGCGGACTGAAAGGTCCCAGGTTCGATTCCGGTCAAGGGCATGTACCTGGGTTGCGGGCACATCCCCAGTGGGGGGCGTGCAGGAGGCAGCTGATCGATCTCTCTCATCAATGTTTCTAGCTCTCTATCCCTCTCCCTTCTTCTCTGTGAAAAATCAATAAAATATATTTTAAAAAAAATAGAGCAGGTGATGTGCAGGGAAAGAGAATGACTGAAGTTTGGGAAATGATGTTTTTCCATTTAATGCTCACAACAGTCCTGAGAGTTGGTGGTGTTGTCTTCTTTTATGGAGGCAGGAACAGGCTCAGAGAAAAGAGGCCAGTTGCCCAAGGTCACTCAGTGGGGGGGGGGGGGGGTGTGAAGGAGCCAATCAAGGGCCAGGACCGATCTTTAGTGGGTGCAGGGGCCCGGAGAGAGGGCTCTTCCCAAGACCCCTGAGCCAGGGGCCCGTGGGGCCTGGGCTGACAGCTCAGAGCGCACCTCTCCCTTGGTGAGCTGTTTCAGGCAGGGGCTTGTCTTTGGACCAGAAACAGTTGACTCAGACGGGCTGACCTCAAGTCTGTGGCAGAGCAGATAGCAAGACTGATTGGGGATTAGGGAGGGGTGATGAGAAGGAGAACCAGGCAGAGACAAAAGACAGGCAGCAGCCTGCCAAGGCTGGTCACCACGGGGGTCCAGGAACCTATGAGAGGGACTAAATAACCTAAACTGGGGGGGTGGGGAG
>NW_005871153.1:561154-562454 GCF_000147115.1 Myotis lucifugus
AACATCAATGATGAGAGAGAATCATTGATTGGCTGCCTCCTGCACACCCCACACTGGGGATCGAGCCTGCAACCCAGGCATGCGCCCTGATCGGGAATTAAACCATAACCTCCTGGTTCATAGGTCGACGCTCAACCATTGAGACACACGGGCTGGGCTCAACTTTCTTTAATTTTAATCCTCACCTGAGGACATGTTTTTATTAATTTGAGAGGAAGAGAGAGAGAGAGAGAGAGAGAGAGAGAGAGAGAGAGAGAGAGAGAGAAACATCGATGTGAGAGAGAAACATCTATTGGTTGCCTCCTGAAAGTGCCCCAACTGGGGATAGAACTCAAGGTATTTGCCTTGACTGAGAATCAAACCTGTCACCCTTTGGTGTAGAGGACAATGCACAAACCAACTGATTTACACCAGCAGGGGCAACTCCCTTTATTTTTTATCTTTAAGAAAGATAAAGCTTTTGTTAAGCCAATCCTATTCTTTTTACTATCTTGAAGCTAAGACTCGGAGGGGACAGCGATACTACTTAGGCCAGTGATGGCGAACCTTTTGAGCTCGGCGTGTCAGCATTTTGAAAAACCCTAATTTAACTCTGGTGCCGTGTCACATATAGAAATTTTTTGATATTTGCAACCATAGTAAAACAAAGATTTATATTTTTGATATTTATTTTATATATTTAAATGCCATTTAACAAAGAAAAATCAACCAAAAAAATGAGTTCGCGTGTCACCTCTCTATGAGTCAGGACCACATCTGCAACCTTGTTTGCTAATGTGAGGTGGCAGATGGAGTGAGCATTGTGGGCGGAGGGGAGACCAACCACAGTGGTTTTACTGGAAACTTGCTTTCTTGCAAAGACCACACTTGTCCTCCAGCCTCAGAGTGGGGTGGTGCTTGTGTTTCTGCCTGGCCTATTGGCAGTCTAACATGCCACCGATTTATTAGCGAATCAGGGCCTGACGCAGCCTTCTCTCCTCATGTGCCATCAAATCAGTATCATAGACGCTGTACTTGTAATTGTTTTACAGTTGCCAGAGGCCTGGCTCACACATCTCCTCTTCTGATCTTCACAATAACCTTGTGAGAAAAGCAGGTTCTCCTTCCCATGGCCGATGCTTGCTACACAGCCGTCTCAAAAATCAATTCCGGGTCCATTAGTGATGTGACAGGCAGAATATAAACCATTAAGAAGGGAGTGTAGGAGCATATCTCTGTGACCTTGAGGTCCAAAGGATTTTTTGAAAGCACTGACTGTGAGGAAAAGAATGAACAAATCCTACCACGTGAAAATGAAAAG
>NW_005871153.1:562554-564583 GCF_000147115.1 Myotis lucifugus
GTCGAAACGGCCCCGGTGTAGTAGGGACAACCCCGGTGAGGTTGAAACGGCCCCCGTGAGGTAGGGACGACCCCGGTGAGGTTGAAACGGCCCCCGTGAGGTAGGGACGACCCCGGTGAGGTTGAAACGGCCCCCGTGAGGTAGGGACGACCCTGGTCAGGTCGAAACGGCCCCGGTGTGGTAGGGACAACCCCGGTCAGGTTGAAACGGCCCCCGTGAGGTAGGGACGACCCCGGTCAGGTCGAAACGGCCCCGGTGTGGTAGGGACGACCCCGGTGAGGTTGAAACGGCCCCCGTGAGGTAGGGACGACCCCGGTGAGGTTGAAACGGCCCCCGTGATGTAGGGACGACCCCGGTCAGGTCGAAACGGCCCCGGTGTGGTAGGGACGACCCCGGTGAGGTTGAAACGGCCCCCGTGAGGTAGGGACGACCCCGGTGAGGTTGAAACGGCCCCCGTGAGGTAGGGACGGCTCTGGTGAGGTTGAAACGGCCCTGGTGAGGCTCAGACGGCCCTGGTGAGGTTGAGACTACTCCAGTGAGGATGGGACAAATAAAGGGGACCAGTATGGACTGATGAACAGGGGTAGATACAGAAGCAGAGCAACATTGAACAGAATGTTAAACTACAGTGGGAAGCCTGAGGAGGGTTGGGGGGGGGGATTAAGAGACCAACTGAAGGACTTATATGCATGCATATAAGATTAACCAATGGACACAAGACACGGGGCGGGGGGGGCGGGGGGTAGGGGCCGGGGGAATGTCAAGGGGGGGAAAAAGGAGACATATGTAATACTCTTTGTAATACTTTAAGAAATAAAAATTATTAAAATATTAAAAAAAATAAAAAAAAATAAAAATAATCAGGAGAACAGACTTGGAGGCAAGTATAGATGGCACTTGGCGGAGGGGAAGGAGGGAAAGGGGTGGTGGCTGGAGGAGGAGGAGGTAGCGCGCTGTACATGTGAACAACTAAGTTCAGAGAGGTGATGTGGGTCAGCCAGGCTCACACAGCCGGCCTGGCTCGGCCAGGAGTGGCACCAGGTCCTGGACCCCTAGCACAAGGTCCTTCCCTCCCCACAGCGGCTGCCTCTTGCTTATGGTCATCCTCAGGATAGTTGGATACAGGCCCTCAGGTTAGTCCCCGTACTCCTACCAGAACCCCACGATTCTTGGAGGCTTGGAGCTAGAAGGGACCACACTGCAACCTTGTGACACACTTGACTGAACTCACTTGTCCTCTTATTGTGGTGTGAGGCCAGTGTCCAGTCATGTGCATGACGGTGTATCTTTTTTATTATATACTAGAGGCCCGGTGCACGAAATTCGTGCTCAGGGGGAGGGTCTCCTCAGCCCAGCCTGCACCCTCTCCAATCTGGGACCCCTCGGGGCATGTGAGACTGCCTGTTTAGGCCCAGGGATTGGGTCTAAACCAGCAGTTGGACATCCCCTTCACAATCCTGGACTGCTGGCTCCTAACTGCTCACCTGCCTGCCTGCCTGATTGCCCCTAACTACCCCCCCTGCCAGCCTGCTCACCCCTAACTGCCTCTGCCTACCTGCCTGATTGCCTCCAACTTCCCCCCGCCCCTGCCCCCGCCAGCCTGGTTGCCCCCAACTGCCCCCCCCTGCTGGCCTGGTCGTCCCATGCAGCCTATTCAGTCGTCCATTCAGTTGTTTCGGTTGCGACAGTCGCTTAGGCTTTTATATAGATAGATGCTGAAGTGTGTTCCGGTCCTTGTGAGCAATGCGTGGTGTGGTGAGAACATTGCAGCTATTGGTCAGCCTGGGCTGGAATCCTGGCTGTATTTGCTATCAGTTTGACCCTTAGTCAAGTTTTTGTTTTGTTTTGTTTTGTTGTTGTGTGTGGGTGTTTTTTTTAACCTTTTCTGAACCTCATCTGCAAAAGGGGGCTAATGCCTACCTCACAGGTGGTATTGAGGACTCAGGGAAATAAGGTGGGTGCTCAGCACAGGGTCTGACACTCAGCAGATGCTCAGTAAAGGTAAGACCCCCCCCCCCCCACTCCTATT
>NW_005871153.1:564683-566506 GCF_000147115.1 Myotis lucifugus
ACCCAATCTATGACTAGGTGAGAAGGATTTGAGTCAAAGGAAAGCTATACATTCCACAAATGCATCCACATCCACCCACCAAACACACAGACACTGCTCTAGCCACAGTCCCACCACCCTTCCCTCCCCCCCCCCCACCCCCACACACACCTTGGGGTCAAAGGTTTTTCCAACTTGAGTGGCCATCTCAGATCTTTTGCCCTGGTGCCTCTTTAAAAACCCCTAGGGGGTACTCTCACTTTTGGGATGATTTGTTGTTAACCTGTCCCTCTGCCTTTGTTATGTTGTAAAGTTTAATAGCTCTGCCCTGGTCTGTGTTGGTCAGGCTAGAACATCGGCCAGTGCACCAAAGGGCGCAGGTTCTATTTCTGGGCAAGGGCATGTACCTGGGTTGCAGGATTCACCCTAGGCCCTGGGTGGGGTGCGTACAGAAAGAACCCCATCCAGGTTAGTTTCCTCTCTCTCTCTCTCTCTCCTCCTGCTCTTCCCTTCACTCACTCTAAAAATCAATGGAAAAAATATTTTCGAGTGAGGATTACCAACAACAAAACAAGGTTAGCCCCATGAGTGTGGCTCAGTGGTTGAGCGTCGGCCCATGAACCAGGCGGTCATGGTTCGAGTCTGGTGAGGGCACATGCCTGGGTTGCAGGCTCGATCCTCAGTTGGGGGCGTGCAGGAGGCAGCCGAGCAATGATTCTCTCTCATCATTGATGTTTCTATTTCTCTCTCCCTTTCCCTTTCTCTCTGAAATCAATGAAAATATATAAATTTTTAAAATCACAAAAAACAAAAACCAGTTTAATAACGTAAGCTCATGCCTGCGGTTGCCAGAGACATACATGCTGGTCGAAATAAAACTAACAAACAAGTAATGAACGTACATGATGAGCTAGCCCCGTGCGAGGTGTGGATTTGTTAGGTGAAAAGGAAAGGCGGAGGCGGGCAGAGATGAATGAGTTGGCCTTGGCCTGGAGGAACTGGGAGCTCCCTAAAGGAAGGAGAGGGGGCTGGCCTGAGAAAGCTTCAAATATCGGTCATCAGATGATTTCAGTGAGACTTGAGGATCAACCATAGGATGGTGGTCGCAATGACGTGCGTTACCATTCCCAGAGGCTGCAGCCCACCTTCCCAACTGAAGAAAATCTGGTCTTACCTGTGTTGTGTCAGGCCTACTCCACAAGTTACAAAGCGCATTCCTCCGTGAGCCAGATGGGGCAGGAGTGGTGAGCCCCAATAGACAGACGAGGAAGCGATTAGTGACTCAGTTCAGTGGACTAAGGGCAGTGAGTCCTGAAAGGGAGGCCAAGTTGAAGTTGTTGGTTTTTAAATATATATTTTTATTGATTTTAGAGAGGAAGGGAGATGCAGAGAGACATAGAAACACCAGTGATGAGAGAGAATCATTGATCGGCTGCCTCCTGCACGCCCCCTACTGGGGATCGAGCCCACAACCCGCACATGTGCCCTGACCAGGAATCAAGCTGAGCCACACCGGCCAAGCCCAAGCCCAAGCCAAAGTTTGACCTGGGCATGGCGGGAGCAGGGAGGGCAGGGGTGGTGACTTCTGGATCTGAAGGAAAGGAACAAATCAGGGAAGGGAAGTGGGAGGTATGGTCGCTCACCCAGAACCAGCTGCAGGAGGAGCCAGTGGGGTAATTCACACCAGAGAGTAGGGAGGGGGTCGGAGGTGCGGGAGGAGCTGCAGGGGTGAAGGGAGGGCACAAACGGTGGTTACAGTTGGCCGAAGATAAAGATTCTGGTACTAGGTGAGGGAAACCTCAAAACTCTCCATTCCAGAACTGCCTTCTGTTCAGAGATACTCA
>NW_005871153.1:566606-613433 GCF_000147115.1 Myotis lucifugus
TGCAAATCTGAGATGCGGTTTCAGGAATTTACTGCAGGAGAGGCATCTGAGCTGCTGTCCTGTAGAGTTTTACTGGTGCCTCCTGAGTGCCAGGATGTGGCCACAAGGCAGTTGTCACTCAGGCTGTCAAAAGATGGCCCCAGCTGACCCCGCAGCTGTTCTGGAGCCTGGCACTTGGTCCCGTGAGCTGGGAATGTCCTCTCTGCGGTGACCCTCCCTGGGGTGATGGACCAAGCTCAGTTTTAGCTCAGTCCATCCATCAAGAAAAAGGAATATTATTCCTCCTGCGTGCCTCACTTCCCTACCCTGTAAAATGACAGGGTTGAATGAGGCCATCGCTCAGCCTTTTCCAGCAACAGAGATTCTGGACTCCTTGTAAGAGGTCATTTGAACCTGCAAAGTTAGCCCATAGAAACACAAGGCCCCTGTTTTACTTTGTTTAATTCCCAGAGCATTCAGTTCCCCAGCACCTGCAGGAGTTGATCTAACAGAAGTCAAAGGAGAGAAAGTCTGGGTCCTTATGGGCAGCGGAAGGGACAGAGAGCTGAGCACTGGGCCAGCAGTAGTCCCAATCAGTGTGTGCCATGGCCTCCAAACTCAGTGTTTGGCTCAGGAACTTTACTTCTGGGAAATTATTCTAAGAAAATGATCAGAAATATGGATAATAGGGTATAGATAGGATGTGTATCACCGTATTGCTTAAAATATTGAGAAACTTTAAACCACCTAAATGTTCAGAAATCAAAGACCACTTGAATAAATTTTATTAGGTCCCTATGATTGAACACAAGGAAGCTATTTAAAAAATCATGTTATAGGAGATTTTTTAAATGCTCATAGTACAGCTAAGTGAAAAAGTAATATATATAACTGTATCTATTGAATGATACAAATTATAGATGGAGAGATAGATATAAACACCTCTATGTTCCAAATAGAGAGGAAGTTCAGAAATCAAAGACCACTTGAATAAATTTTATTAGGTCCCTATGATTGAACACAAGGAAGCTATTTAAAAAATCATGATATAGGAGATTTTTTAAATGCTCATAATACAGCTAAGTGAAAAAGTAATATGTATATATAACTATCTATTGAATGATATAAATTATAGATGGAGAGATAAATATAAACACCTCTATGTTCAAAATAGAGAGGAAGTATATCATGTTATTATCTCTAGGTAGTAGAGTTAAGGATAACTTTTATTTCTTTATCATTTATGAGATATATTACAATCTTTAACTCCTTAGACTTTTCTATAAGCTTAAGATTTTTTAAAATTATTTTTATTGATTTCAGAGAGGACGGGAGAGAGTTAGAAACATCAGTGATGAGAGAGACTCATGGATCGGCTGCCTCCTGCACGCACCAGTCTGGCCAGGCAAGTTTAAGATTTTTGTTATTTTTGTGGGTCGGCCTTTATTGGTGAGCAGGCAGGTGGGGTGGGGGGTTCCCATGTGAGTCAGGACGCTGTGGAGGAGCAAGCCTCAGGCCCAGCTGGGAAGGGGGTTTCCTCAGTCACCACGGACACAGATGGGAATGATGGGAATGGGGCCGTTACAGCAACTCCCGCTCCATGATGGTCACCAGACACACACACACACACACACACACACACACACACACACACACGTCCCCCATCCCCCTGCATGGGGCTGGCAGAGGCAGGGAGGGGAAACCCTGAGGGGCCGCCATGAAGTCAGGCTGCACCAGGTCACATGGGCCGGGCCTGCGGTGATGTGACAGGACTTGCTTCAGGCAGGCAGCTGCCAGGCATCAGGTGACCTTCTGAAAGGGCAGGGAAGCAGCAGAAAGCAGCCCCAGGAGGTGAGCTGTGGAAGGAGGAGTCTCAGGGAAAAGCCAGTCTGCCCTCCACAGCCCGCCCCACCCCCCCATCCCCCCAGCATGATGGACCAGAGGCTAAATTAAAATGCCCAGGGGACATGGAGGGTATGGGTTGGGGGTGCAAGGAGGGAACAGGGAAGGGATGAGCAGGGGACAGCAGGGGCTCCCGGCATAACCTGGGATGCTCTTAAAAATAAGAAACAAAATTCCTAAGGAATGGAATTCTACGTAGAGAAAACCCTAGTTTAGTTTCTTTTAAAAATGAGAGAAAACATGATTTGAATCCACAGCGTGTCCGCTTGGCAGGGTAGTTTCCTGTAAGAGGAGGGGACGTGGAATGGCGCAACCCCCAGGAACGCAGGCTCCTCTGCACAGAAGCCGGCCTGTGCAGACGCCTCCTCTGCGCCCTGCGCGCGCTCAGCGGGCCTCTCGCCCTGGCTGACGTGCCTTTGTGGTTCACGTGGTGCCCGCTGCTCCTCGAGGAGCAGAGCCCGTGCTCCTCGTCATCCACCGCTCCGCGCTTCTAGATGAAGGTGATGGCGACCAGCAGCTCCTCGGCCCGATACCCAGGGCGGGCCAGAGGGCATCAGGCGGTTGCGCACACGCCGCGTGCTGACGGCTGGCCGCGCCCTCTGCATTGGTGCCATTGCAGGCATTCTTGCCAGCGTCCGCCTCCAGGTCTAGGCTCCGGGTGTGCAACTCCGTCTTGGCCTCCGAGGGCAGCACGAACTTGCTCTGGGCGTGGTTGGTGAGAACCTGGTCGCACATCGCACATCGTGTGCCACACTCAGGGGCACCTGGGGGGAAAGACGGACTTGCAGGCCCGCACAACCTCTCCCCCTCGGTGGCCTGCCCTGCCTTCCTCACAGCCTTTATCCTGGGGGGCCGTTCACACCCACCGGTGGTTCTGCCTGCAGCTCCCAGAGGAAGTGCAGGAGTCCCTGGTCCTGCATTGCCGGGTGGGGCTTCCCGTCCTCCTGCAGCACCCTGTCCCCCTCGTCCAGCGGGGTCCTAGCATCTCCGTGTCACTGTCGTTTAAGGCGCAGGTGAGGCACGTTTGGCGCCAACAGCAACTATGGAAGTTGAGATACTGCTCGCCCGGAGCCAAGCAGGGTGAGCTCCAGAACCAGGAGTCGTGCCTGCCACGCCCCTGCCGTCCCTGTCGCCAGTAGCCAACCACCCACCCCTGGCGATCTAAGAACCCAGAGGAAACCCTGGTGCACGGCTGGCGGAAATGCGAACTGGTGCAACCTCTGTGGAAAACAGTATGGAATTTCCTCAAAAAATTAAACAAAATCTCTAAGGAATGGAATTCTACATAAAGAAAACCCTAGTTTAGTTTCTTTAAAAATGAGAGAAAACGTAATTTGAATCCACAGTGTGGAACTTCCATTTGACCCAGTGATCCCACTTCTAGGAATATTTCCTAAGAAATCAGAAAGAATATATGCACCCTATGTTCATAGCAGCACAATTCACCATAGCTAAGATTTGGAAACAGCTTAAGTGCCCATCAGCAGATGATTGGATTAAAAAAAACTGTGGTACATCTACACGATGGAATACTACACAGCTGCAAAAAAGGAAGGACTCTTACCATTTGCTATGGCATGAATGGACCTGGAGAGTATTATGCTGAGCAAAATGAGCCAGAGAAAGATAAGTATCACATGATCTCACTCATATGTGGAATCTAATGAACAACATAAACTGATGAACAAAAATAGATCCAAAGTCATAGATGCATGGATCAGACTGTCAACCTCAGAGGGAAGGCAGGAGAGGGTGTGTGGGTGGGAAGAGATCAACCAATGAACTCGTATGCATATATGTATGCAAAACCCATGTACACAGACAATAGGGTGGTGAAGGCCTGGGGTGGAGGGCAGGGCGCAGGCTAGAAGAGATCAATGGGGGGAAAAAGAGGACATATGTAATACTTCAACAATAAAGATATACATATATATATATATATATATATATATATATATACATATATATATATATATATATATATCTTGCAACCAGTTCCAGAACCCTTTTCATCTTGCAAAAATGAAACTGTACCCATTAAACAACTCTGCATTCCCACCTAGGCAACCACCATTCTACTCCTTGTCTCTATGAATTTGACTGCTCCAGGTACCTGTTACAGAAAATATATATATATTTTAAAGCCCTAGCTGGTTGTGTCAGTGGATAGAGTGTCGGCCTGTGGACTGAAGTGTCCAGGTTTAATTCCAGTCAAGGGCAATACCTCAGTTACAGGCTCCTGGCCCTGGTTGGGGGCATGCAGGAGGCAACAGATCAATGTGTCTCTC
This sequence comes from Myotis lucifugus, assembly GCF_000147115.1. Taxonomy (NCBI): domain Eukaryota; kingdom Metazoa; phylum Chordata; class Mammalia; order Chiroptera; family Vespertilionidae; genus Myotis; species Myotis lucifugus. The sequence continues at coordinate 570,776 of NW_005871153.1, forward strand.
TCACATCAGTGTTTCTCTCTGTCTTTCTCCCTTCCACTCTCTCTAAAAATCAATGGGAAAAATGTCCTCAGGTGAGGATTAAAAAAAAAAAAAAAAGAACCTGGAAAGCTGAAACTGGTTTGGCTCAGTGGATAGAGTGTCCGCCTGCGGACTGAAAGGTCCCGGGTTCAATTCCGGTCAGGGGCATGTACCTTGGTTGTGGACACATTCCCAGTCGGAGATGTGCAGGAGGCAGCTGATCGATGTTTCTAACTATCCATCTCCCTTCCTCTCTGTAAAAAATCAATAAAATATATTAAATAAATAAATAAAAAAAACCTGGAAGGTGGGCCACGTGCATGCCAAGTTTAAGATTTTTGATAAATATTTATTTTACCTGCAGTAAAACAACAAAAATGTAATGAAATTTTTAATTTATTAACAGTGGTAAAATTTTTAATAGTAATAAAATACACAGGACAAAATTTACCATCTTAACCACTTTTAAACTACAGTTCAATAGTGTTAAGTACATTCACACTGTTGTGCAACCAGTCTCCAGAACTCTTTTCATCTTGCAAAAATGAAACTACCCATTAAACAACTCTGCATTCCCACCTAGGTACCCACCATTCTACTCCTTGTCTCTATGAATTTGACTGCTCCAGGTACCTGTTACAGAAAACCGGAGAAGAACCAAGCAACGCTTAGAGAGGTGGAGTTACATTTATTATTATTACGCGCGGGCCCAGAGGAAAATGTCTCTCAAACCTGGGCCCCGTCACACAGGAAGCTTCTTGTATTTATATTTTTTACCCTCTTTGTCTCCCAAATATGGGGTTTTCCGGTCCCCTTTGCAAGTTCTTAAAGGGCCCCATGTGCTGGGGCTTTGAGACCTCAACCAAAGGCTTGGCCTGACGCCAGCACTGATAACTTTGTCTGGGGAAGGTTTAATGGCCTCTCTGAAATGGGAGTAGTCTTATTTTCCTTATTATTTAAGCCAGCCAGCATTTACAGAAGCCAAAATGCAGGGTTAAAATTTCAAACAGCAGTTTTTATATAAGATGGATGCTTCATATACAGTATTTATCTTTTGGTGACTGATTTCTTTTACTTAACACTAAAGGCCTGGTGTACGAATTCGTGCACGGGTGGGGTCCCTCGGGGTGGCCTGGGAGATCAGGCCCCAGCTTGCATCCCCAGCCTCACAGCCCTGCAGCCCCACTTGGCACCCCGCCTTTGCCTGGCACCACCTGCTCACCTGCTCCACCATCCTGCTGCGGTCCATCGGGGCGGGCAGGCCTCCACTGCCACCCACTGCCAGCACCTTGTTGCCGATGCCCGCCATGGTCCGTGCTGCCCCCTGGTGGTCAGCACACGTCATAGCAAGCGGTCAAACTCCTGGTCTGCTGGTCCAACAACAGTCCAAGGGACAATTTGCATATTAGGCTTTTATTATATAGTTTGATTCATCTCTGTTGTAGCATGGTTCATAATTTCATTCCTTTTTAAGGCTGAATAATATTCCATTATCTGTATATACAGAATTTTATCTATTCATCTATAGATAGACACTTGGGTTGATAATTTTGTGGCTATTGTGAATAATGCTACTATGAGCAAATATCCCTTCCAGACCTTATTTTCATTTCTTTTGGATCTATATTCAGAAGTGGAATTGCTAGATCATTTGATGATTTTATTTTTAATTTTTTTGAGGAAACTCCATACTGTTTTTCATAGTGGCTGTGCCATTTTACATTCCCCCAACAGTGCACAAAGGTTCCAATTTCTCTACATCCCAGCCGACATTATTTCTTTTATAGAGTCAAAAACTCATTTTTAAAAGAGGACGGAGCAGCTGAAAGTTTGCCTGTTCCCTCTGAGTGCCAGGCGCTGATTCCTGGGCTCATTGCATCGAGGTTATGCTGAGCCTCATTACGCAGTTCCAGCCTCCTTGGAGCTTGTGGTCCAGCCAGGAGACCTGCCCAGGCTGTGATCCATCACCCTGGACCCCACTGGAAGGGCCTGGCCACGCACCCTAAGCTCATTTCAAAGGCCTTGTGCCAGAGTTTGAGCTGCGGAGGGTTTGTAAACACCCTGTAACCAAGGGCTCTAAAGGGGTGCATTCAGGCCTGGCCTGGCAGGCACAGCAGCGTTCGCCGTGGCACACTAACAGCTTCTTTGCTTCTGCATCACGGCCAGGAGAATCTCATGCCTAGACTTAGGTCTTCCTGGTCTGGTCTCTGGGCTGAAGCAGGAGGCGTGGGGCTGGGTTGTCCCCAGTGAGAGCTCATCCCAAAGGCTGTGCATAAAATGGTGGTCCCTGTTCAAACTGGGGCACTGACATTGACTGGCATCTGTTCTTGGGCCCCGAGGAAGGTCACATAGGTCGTAAGTGGGCAGCAGAGCAGGAGGTGGGGCACAGCAACCTTAACGCTGTGCATCTCCAGACAGACCTCGAGATAGCCTCCTTCATGGTCGATGCCCAGGGATGCTCCACATCACAGAACTTCCTGCATTTGCTTTGAAATAGCTGGAGGCAGCGGGATGGCCTAGCCGACCTCTGGAGGGCCCAACCAGCCCCAGAATGTCACTTGACATCTCACTTCTATGCTGGTGCCTATCGTAAATATTTATGTATACAACAGAATTTATTATTCATCCTATTTTGCTTTCTGTCCATGGCATCTGTCTCTGGGACCAGCAGGTCTCTAGGACTTCCCTTTTGGAATTAGTAACATCAGTAGCTCCCATCTCTTTTCCTGGCCTTTGAACCTTCTGCTGGTGGTTAGTGGCGAGACAGAAGACACAGTGAGGGATAGGCCCTTGTCAACGCCTGAGACTCTCTCTCTCACGCTGGGGAAACTGCCTCCCTTCCTGGCTTGTGGAAACCCATGGTCACCCCTGGTGACTTTCCTCAGGCAGAAGTGGGGAGCCGTGACGCATGGTCACTATGTTACCGAGTGGGGTTACAGGCTGGGACCTCAGCTCTTCTCATCGACCCAGAAAAGATTTGAAGGTCAACGAAAATGAAAGTAAAGCAAACTGGGATTTACTGAAAATATAGTCCAGTAAAGAGTGAGCCAGTGGAGAGACAATGGCCCCAAACTCCTGGGTTATATAGTTTAAAAGAGGGATTTTCTGGGTGGCGACTTTCATTTTCATTCAAGGATGATTGACAGAAAAGGGTTATATAACTATGTTTCTTCTGTGCATGCCTTACCCATAATGCATACCAAAAAACCCACAGGGGAACGGGGGGTCAAAACCACAATGCAGCCGAAACCGGTTTGGCTCAGTGGATAGAGCGTCGGCCTGCGGACAGTCCAGTAAAGAGTGAGCCAGTGGAGAGACAATGGCCCCAAACTCCTGGGTTATATAGTTTAAAAGAGGGATTTTCTGGGTGGCGACTTTCATTTTCATTCAAGGATGATTGACAGAAAAGGGTTATATAACTATGTTTCTTCTGTGCATGCCTTACCCATAATGCATACCAAAAAACCCACAGGGGGGTGTGAGGGGGTCAAAACCACAATGCAATTTTTATTATACTTAGTCCAGGACCCTTGTAAGGTCGCATTGAGGTCATGTCGTTTTCCTCTGAGCTTGCGCCAAGAACCGGCTGGTTCCAAACCTGCCCGCTGGTGGTCTGCTGGCTGCTGGGCGGCCCATTGAGAGGCGGTCTGAAGGCAATGTTGGTACAACCCCTGTTCAGGACCCCAGAGCAGGCCCCACCCCAGCCACTCATGTCTAACTTCCTGCCTAACAACTAGCCTGGAGGAGGCTTGTGGCCATCTCCCACAGGGTCTGCCCTGGGCCTGAATCTCCCAGAGGCGGCAGCTGCCCTCTCTGTAGGACCTGAAGGCCAGCAGGAGGGTCATGGAATGGCAGCACCAGGGCCGACTGCATGGGCACGCAACCTGTGCGGTCACCGGCCCTGTGCTCAGGGGGCCCCACACTTAGTTGAAGGCTCTGTTGTCTCTGAAATTCTGAATATTTTCACGAGGGGTCTCACAAGTTAGGTAGCTGGTCCTGATGTGCCTCTTCTATGGCAGCCCTGCAGCTCTGCTCCCTGGAGAAGGAATGACAAGACCTTGCCACACCGAGGTAGCGTTGCCACTCCGGAGGCCACCACTTTGAATGATCCACGTCTCTCACCACACCCTGCCTGGTTGGAATGTCATGGCCTACACGTGCCATTCTAAAAATAGATTGCAAACCCCCAGAAGGCAAGGACCAGGCCTCCAAGTGGCAGAGTGCCTGGCGCTTGGTAGATGCTCTATCAATGTTGGTTGAAGTAACCACTGAGGATGTCAAACCACATCAGGTTTTTAGCGGCAAAAGAAAACAAAGCCAGTGATTCCTGAAGAGAAAGAGTTATATTTTACCAGGAAAGTGCTTGGGCAATAATGTCATGTTGGCTTATGCAAAACCAGAGCTGGTTCCTGGCTAAATGTCCACATTGCTTCATCTCTGGAAAGGCACGGATATTATTGAACACTTGCTGTGTGTAGGCACTGAGCTGTGAGCTCTCACCCACCATCTCCTGTGTAAACCCACAACCTCTGAAGGAGGGACTTGTTCAGGGACCCAGAGAGCTTGGTACCTTGCCCAAGGCTGCACACTGACAGGTAGAAGAACAGTGATTTGAATGCAGGTCTGGTTTTGTTGCAGGCAGTTCGGCAGACATGAGCAGAGCCAGGACGATGGGCCAGGTACAGAAGGTCACCAGGGTGGAAAGTCCTGGGTGCCTAGCAAAGGACAATCAATTGTAGGGTGAGACCTCGGCCCCAGGATGGCCTTTCCTCCCCTAGCATATTGCGGGTCCTGTCGTTTGGACCCCCTGACCTTTCCTCCTTAGAGAGAACACCTAGGCCGTCGTTGTATTTCCGCTCCAGGCCCATGCAACAATTTCAAAGGCCTCCTTCCTGCTGTTCCGATCCAGAGGAGAGCCGGAGATAATAGTTTAGGACCAGAAAGTTGAGGAGTATGTGGATCAGAGCCTGTAGATTCTTGACTCGGATGTATTTCTGCAAAGAGGGATGTGCAAAGTGTGAAGCTCTCCTCTCCTTTCTGCAGTGTGGGAAAAACAATAGCTCCTACTTCATGGGTTGCTACGAAGATTGAGGCAATCAGTGATGATCGAGACTTGCCACAAGGAGCTAGACTTTGGGGTTTGGGACTGCCATTCCCAACGTGGGCCTCACTGTTGTCTGGAGACTCTCTGAACTCAACTTTGGAATATTAATTTAGTCTTTACCAAAAATGCTTGGCACTCTGTCTTGCTCCTCTGGTTCTTGGTTGCTTCCCCAATATCCATTTTCCCTTCTTGCTCACTCACGGAACCCTGCCCTCTGCTCTCCCAGTCTATCTTGCCACCAGGGGAGACCATGTGACCAGTGCTGGCCGAGGCCAGGCTCTCTGGCGCAGTTCCCTTCTCTTTCTTCCTACTTTGAAAAGATTCCTGATATTTGAAACGGCAGCAACTATATTTCCACAGAGAAAGGCCAAGAGAACCTCAGAGATGCCAGTCCTGACACTGCTCACACCAGCCCCAGCCCACTTTCAGATGTTCTGTGTGAGACAAAGAAACCTCTGTTTGTTCAGGTGCCTGCAAGTCAGGGTTTCTGTTGCTTGCGTCCATATTTACACTTTCTTCAGCTTCCACTCTTGTGTGTGGGAGGGGTGCCCTCAGGCCCTTGGGGGACTCTTGGTGCTGGAGGGCTTCTCTCTTTATTCAGGCTTTTGTCAAATCTTTTTAAAAAAAAAAGTTTTTATTGATTTTTAGATAGAGAGGAAGGGAGAAGGAGGGAGAGAGAAGATCAATGAGAGAGACACATGGATTGGCTGCCTCCCTACTGTGAGCCCGCAACCTGACTGAGAATTGAACCTGGGACCTCTTGGTCCATGGGATGACGCTCCATCCACTGAGCCACACCACCCGGGGTTGTCAGACCTTTTTGAGCTCTTGGGTCCTTACCATTCTCTGACCACCCATAATGTGCCCAATTTTCCAATTCCCTTCTCTATTCTGATCTCAATTTCCCATTTTCTTTGGTTAATCTTCTCCTCCCCCTCAAAACCACCTTCCTGTCACGCACACTGAGTCAGGTCCCCTCCCCACATCATGTGGCACATAAATCACACACACATGCACATACCACACCTCTCCCTCCTGGCCTCTTTGTCTTTTATTTTTGTCTTCTTGATAAATGGAGAGCTACAGATCCACATATAATTTTAGAGACAAGAGAGGTTGCCTCGGGGACCAGACACCCTCACCAGAGCACAGGGAGCCTGCCTTTTCTTCCTCCCCGGCTCTGCCCAGCTGGCCTGCCTGAGGGCAGCTGCCAAGGAGGGTAGAAGAACAGAACCTCTTCTGGATTCTTAGTGGCAATGTCTGACCTTGGACACCAGGACTTGCAGGCTGCCCTGAGGGCTATTTGGGGATACCTCCCCAGGCCCTACCGCACTGAGCAAGCCCAGCGCTGGCCAGAGTAGCTGATACTTGAGGGCATCGACTATTTCCTTCTGCCTGGGCTCACTCCTCCTGAGACCACACTGCTCCGTGCAGGGGCAGGAAGGTGGAAGCTGTAGCTTTGCCAGTGAAAGGGGTGAGCTGTAAGGAGTCCCTGGGCCGTGGCTCCCTGCGGAGGTTGGGAGGATGGCTCTACTCCTTTGTGGGAACACTTTCCCCAAGGGGACTTCCACCCTGCCTGGCTGACTTCAGGGATTGGATAACCCCTGGCTGCAGGGAGCAGCTCCCATGGTGTGGGCCTGCCCTAGGTATCAGCCGCTCTGGCTCCTAAACCACAAGCCTGAAAGCTTTCCTGGCTTCCCCTACTCTTGCCCCCACGAGCACCTCTTCTGTCTGGGAGCCTTGCTGGGAGGTGGGTAATTTAAGCTTTCTCCTGGGAGTCAGGAGGCTGAGGGCACTCAAGGCTGAAGTGAGATCTTCCTGTGGTCATGCCTGGTCAGCAGCTGCTGGGCATGGCTGAGGGTCAAGAATGGAGGGGAAAGGGTGGGGGGGTACCGGCACTTTAAAGGTTCCAGACTGAGCTGAGGCCTTAGATGGCACGAGGTGGGCTCCAGTGTATTTTGGAAAGAGATCTGCATCTTGAGACCTGCCATGTGACCTTGAGCAAGTTGCTTTACCTTTAGGAACCCGTTTCCTTTCCCTTGAAAGCACTCAGCGGACTCTGCCCGTCCTGCAGAGGGTTTCTGTAGTCAGTGGTGCTTCCCTCGTGCACCTCTGGCCAATCCAGACCCCTCCCCTACTGCTCCCTCTGTGGACCCTGGAAATTTCCCTGCAGAAGCTTCCCACACATCATAGCAAGCATAGTACAACATGCCGGCAGCCCACATTTTTATATATATATTTTTTTTTAATTTAATCCTCACCAGAGGTTATTTTATTGATTTTAGAGGGGAGGAAGTGGGGGTGGGGGAACAGATCGACAGAGAAAGATCGATGTGGGAGAGAAATATTGATCAGTTGCCTCCCATACATGCCGGATAAGGGATCAAACCTGAAACCTAGGTATGTACCCTGACTGGGAATCGAACTCACAACCTTTTTTGGTGCACGAAATGACCTGAGCTACCTGGCCAGGGCCAAATATTTTTTGTTGTAAGGTTGTTTGAAAGGATTTTAAGAAAGTTGCTTTATAAATTCTTTGGCCATAAATAATTTACTAAATTTTGATTGGCTGTTTTTTCAGAGACCATGGTGTATATTGGAAATTCTTGTAAAATGAGAAAAGCTACAAAGAGTTTCTAAATGTGGTGGCATTGTTTTAAATACTCCATGAATTAATTTTCAAGCCATTAGCAGCTTAAAATTGGCCTGGTCAAAGTATTTATAGCATGAAAATCAGCAAACACTATAAACCAGTGTAGTGTTAATTCATTGATTTCTCTATCCTCCCACCCCCCACCCCACCCCCTGCAACTGATTTACCCCCAACCACTGGGAAATTGTTTGTTTTAAATCTTTCCAGGTGATTCAAACATGTAGCTACAGATCTGGGAGAAATTCATGAAGGAATCCAGACTCAATTCCACCGGGAAGAATGAATCTCTGCAAGAAAGAGGGAGTGCTCCCCTAGGGAAGTGCTCCCTGTCTCCAGCCTCAGGCCTTGTTCTCGGTGAGTCTTAATTTAGATCAAGGCCTGTTCCAAAGGGGTTTAATCTCTTCATGTTTGTGTATTTGCACTGTAGTCATTTGGTTTGTTTTTATTGTTTTACTGCTGCCATTTTGTTCTGTAACCTTTAGTCTATTTATCGTGTTTATTTTACTTCTCTTTTCATCTTTTACTACTCCCAGGTTCTGTTGGCAAACAGGTGAGGGGGCTGGCCCAGCAGGGAGGACTGAAGGCCAAGCAAGCACTGCTCAGCCTTCCTGCTACGGCAGCAGGTGGCCTGGGAGAGTCCTTGATCTTGAACCCAGACAGTTAGGGTCTGTGGGTGGCCCTACGTTCAAAGTCAGCTCCCCATGATTCTGGCCTCTTCAGCTGAGGAAGTCTGTGAGCCCAGGAGACCTTCCTGAAGTCTGGTAAGCAAAGCCCCAGCCTCAGAAGCAGTAGGAAGTGGGGCGTAAGCAGGGACCTATCCGCAGAGGCAGGATACATCAAGGGTGGCAGGGATGGTGGAATACAGGGAACAAAAGGAACAAACCAGGTTTGTCTCAATAGGGAGAACTCTCTAAATGTGCTTGCAAAAGGAATACAAATGAGTATAATGGTTACAGACTATAGGCAAGGCAAAGGTGGGCACCTCCATTGTTTGGGCAAGAAGGTTATTATCTTTCTAGGATAATAGGCGGCTCTCAGATAAGGAGGGTGGATGGATTTTCAGGTTAACTCCCAGGTCCCAGCCAAGTTAGAATGTGCTTTCTTTAATCAGAACAAAACAATCCCGGTTAACAGAGCATGATTAATATTTATTATAACTATAGCTAGTCTCCACTATTCGATTTCTTCCCCCTGCCCCGAACAGTTGTAACACGGTGGAGACAAACGGTGTTAAAAATCTTACTATTATTAGGCAAAAGCTAACACAGTAAGAATTATGACAAATGGTCCAAGGGAGGAAAAAAAACTGTTTAATTCTCACTAATCCCAAGTCAAAGGATGGAAAAAAATGAAACATTATTTTGGAGGGTTGTAGCCAAATACTTAAGAAAACTAGATAAATTCAGGATTTATTTCAATTCATAGGTGAAAAAGAAAACTTTGAAATAATTGGAGTCTAATATTCACAGTTGTGTATTATAGCCTATTGAAACACATTTCCCCCTAAAATCTCCCTCATTTATATTAAAGAGCCAAATTAAGACCAACTTATTTACTGTATTAAGTCTAGTTTCAATTTGGCCTGATTATTTGCATAAATACAATAAGAATAGCAATTGATCATATAGGCTTTTTAAAATCTGCTTTGCTGGAATCTCATTATTGAGTTTTAATTAACCCTTCAGGGCAAAGTGTTATGCCCAGATTTCAGGATCCCCAAGAGGCCATCAGGGAGCCAGCCAAGTCCCATGCAAAAGCATAAGAGTCTTTATTCGAGCTAGCTCGGGCTCCCCGTCCACCACACTCACCGACGCAGTGGCAGGGGGCAGAGAGCTTTGTGTGGAGCAGGGTTTTATAGGGGGTTGGAGTAAGGGGAGGAGAGAGGACTGTGGGCCCTGCCGATTGGCCAGGCGCAAGTCGGTGTCTTGTTACACAGGATGTGGTCGTATCTATGGCGCGCACTTCCCTTGATTATCATTGGTTAGTTTAAAGAAATCCTAGGTGTGGCTAGCAGAGGCTTGGGCTTCCGGGAAGAAGCTCCTTGCTGAGCACATGGCTGCCCAAAAATGGAGGATTCGGGGCAAGATGGAGGGCATAGCCCTCGCCCTTTCACAAAGAAGCCAGCCACCTAGTTGCCATCAAGTTTGCCTATATTACTTATAGACTTGGGTGAATTCCTCAAGTTCTTTAAAAAAAATAATGTTTTTATTGCTCAGTTGGCATGGCTCAGTGGTTGAGCATCCTCCATGTGGGGCATGCTGGAGGCAGCCAATCAATGATTCTCTCTCATCATTGATGTTTCTATCTCTCCCTCTCTCTTCCTTTCTAAAATCAATAAAAATATTTTTTAAAAAATAAAAAATGTCTTATTTTTACAGAGAGAGGAAAGGAGAGGAAGAGATAGAAACATCAGTGAAAGAGGAACGTCACTGATTGGCTGCCTCCTGCACGCACGCCTACAGGGGATCGAGCCTGCAACCCAGGCATGTGCTCTGACCGGGAACTGAACTGGTGACCTCTTGGTTCCTGGTGAGCCACACCGGCCAAGCCCTCAAGTCCTTGAGGCTCCCAAAATGTCTTGAGGTTCCTTTCTTGCCCTCTCTCAGGAAAGCAACCTTCATTTCTTATCTGAGAAGACTGCCATGAACCACGTGACCAAGCAAGGTACCTGGCTTTCTCCAAGGGGCTCTTCTTGGCTTCAAAGTCAGTCTCCATGTCTTTTTTCTTCTGCTAGGCACCCAGGGCTTTCCATCCTGGTGACTTTCTGTACCTGGCCCATCCTCCTTGCTCTGCTCACATCTGTCTGCCAACCACAAATCCATAAACAGTAACCCTTGAGGAGGTGGAGACAGGGACAAGGATTGAAAGTGATGGGCAAATACATTTTAGACGAATTGGTAATGTTCTGATATTTTAAAGAAAATTCATTTACATATGTAATTACACTTTTTAAAAATCTAAACTTTTTTGTGTGAAGGCAAAGCATAGGGCTTGGAGTTCAAGGGTATGGATTGAAGTTGCGTTTCACCTCTCATTACTACCTGCCCATGGGGCTGCTATTAACTGCCTGCCTTCAGTTACTACCTGGGTGGAATGGGCCTGATAAACACAGTGACACAATAGGATATTACTTGGCCATAAAAAAGAATGAAACCTTTTAGGACAACATGGATGGACCTAGAGGATATTACACTATATGAAATAAGTCAGACAGAGAAAGACAAATACCATATGATTTCACTTATATGGAATCTAAGGAACAAAATAAATAAGCAAACAAAACAGAAGTAGACTCATAGACACAGAGAACAAACATAGGGTTGCCAGATGAGAGGAGGGTTGTGTTGGTGAAAAATGTGAAGGGATTGAGAAACACAGATTGGTATTTACAAAATAGTCACGGGATATAAAGCACAGCATAGGGAATGCAGTAAATAACATTGTAATAACTATATATGGTGCTTTGCCACTAAGGTCAGCACCCCCCTAGATTGCATTTAGAGGAACTGGGATTTTTATGGTCCACAAAAAAGAAAGAGAAAGCTTACTCAAGTGTGGCCACAATATAAGCTTGCAGATGGAGAGACACGGCCCCCAAAGGGAAGTGTTAACTATAATACCATCTTGCAATTAAATCTGTTCTGTAGGAGGGAAGAGAAGTACTCTGAAATCTCATATATTCAGGCCTTCTTTGCTTTAAGAAACAATCGGAAATTATGTCAGTGATGAAAAATTGAACCCTGGCTCTTGGCAGCACTGACCCAGAGCAATACTAGAGAGTCAGAAACCCCTAAGAAGGTGACGGGGCCTCCTGGCCCACCAAGAACACCAGGGCCATCTTGTCCTCCTTATCCAGGACCCCCAGAAGGACCAGTCCCACCTAGACCCTAGGGGCCTCGGGCCACCCAGACCCCCGGCTACCCTCTGCGCTCTCCAGGCAGTGGCAGGGGGAGAGTCCGGACCCACCCGGGTCCAAGGATGGTTTTCCATACAAAACTTCAGACAAATTAAGATGGATTTACAAACGTTCTCAGATGACCCTGACAGATACATAGATGTTTTTCAGGGACTGACACAGACCTTTAATTTATCATGGAAGGATGTAAGGCTTCCTTCAGTCAGACACTCTCAGGATCAAAGAAGTGATCAGTTCAACAGTTTGGGAATAAAAATTTCTTAGCAAATGTCAGTGGGGCTCCCATGATCAGCTTGAACTGTTCTTATCTGAGGACTTTAGAAATAGCCCCATTTGTTTAGTCAGGCCTTAACTCGGGATTTATGTCAATTGAACCACCTGCAGACCAAAGTATACAAAGGTCACTAGATTCACTAGTTTACATGATTCTAGATCATAGAATGGCCCTTCCTACTGTATATATATCAACAACCCTTTTAAAATAAATACTAGAATACAGGATATTATTTTTTTAAATATATTTTATTGATTTTTTACAGAGAGGAAGGGAGAAGGATAGAGTTAGAAACATCGATGAGAGAGAAACATCCACCAGCTGCCTCCTGCACATCTCCTACTGGGGATGTGCCTGCAACCCAGGTACGTGCCCTTGACCGGAATCAAACCTGGGACCTTTCAGTCCGCAGGCCGACGCTCTATCCACTGAGCCAAACCGGTTTCGGCTAAAACATTTCTTACATACCGTTATATTGGCTGGGCCGCAAAAATATCCCTTGTGTTGGGGGCTGCATGCGGCCCGCAGGCTGAGAGTTTGATATGCTTGGTCTAAGTCAATCCTCGCCTAGAATCCATCAAACTATGAATGGTCCCAAAAGTGGAATTCTGAATGGCATCTTCCCATCTTCCATGGTCCTTTAGATCATCAGCCTCCGGTGCAGCCCCAACACCCCTTGCTATGTCCCTCTTCAGCTGGAAGTAGCCAGAGCGGTTGTCACCCCCATTCCCAACAGCATGATCCAGTGGTCCGCAAACTGCGGCTCAAGGCTCACGGCTCACAAGCCATATGCGGCTCTTTGGAATCTCAAGCATTAGTGGGGATTATCACAGCAGGAGCAGTGGCCCTAACAATAGCAATAGCCACTGCTACCCTAGGATGTCATTTAAACCCCTTAAGGATGATAATTTTAGTACTGACATTTTATACGTGAAGAAAACAGGATGCTAGAGAGGTTAAGGAAGCTAGCCCAAAGTCACATGTCGGTCTCATTCAAAAGTTCAAGCTCTTAGCCATTCCACCTTATGACCTCCTTCCTCCCCATACCCTCTCCCTAGCCCCCAGATTTTGACCTTCTCCCCAGGGGGAGATTCCATCAGAATCTCTGAAAGGGAGAGAACAGCCATAGACAGCTCCTGGTAACAACCACGGCTCCAGACTGGGGTAGTAGATTGGGTTGACTGGTTTATAGGGTGGGGTGCATAGACTCCCAGGCCATCTGGATTGCAGCAAGGCTTTCCACAAAAACGCTTTTCAGAACCTGGATCAAGAAGGGTACTTGGGATATGAAAGCTGACACTGCTGATATACTAGGTTGAATTGTTTCCCACCAAAAGATATTAAAGTTCTCACTCCTGGTACCTGTGGATGTGACCTTACTTGGAAATAGGGCCTTTGCATATGTAATCTAGTTAGGATGAAGTCATGCTGGATGAGGGTGAGCCCTAAATCCAATGACTAGTGCCCTGATGAGAGGGAAATTGGAAACAAAAACACAAAGAAGACACACAGAGAAGAGTGCCATGTAAAGATAAAGGCAGAGATGGAGTGATATAGCTACAATCCCAGGAATGACAAGGATTGCATCAACCACCAAAAGTTAGGAAGAGGCAAGGAAGGATTCTCTGTGGAGTCTTTGGAGAAAGCATGGCCCTGCTGACACCTTGTTAGGAACTCTAGCTTCCAGAACTGGGAGAGAAGGAATTTCTGTTGTTCTAAGCCATTTAGTTTGCGGCAATGTGTTCTGATAGACCTAGGAAAGTAAACAATCTGGTTGCTCCATACCCGATTGGGCAACCTCAACTTACCATGTGGATTTCGGTAGTGGGCTAGAGGACCTTATCTTTGACCCTAATTTATTTTATTATCTTCTTGGATGAAAATAAAGAGAATGTCTGCCAATCAAATAGGTGGATTATGCAAAACCTGGAGAGAGTACTGAAAGCACGATCTGTATTTAAAAGCACAGAACTGCTATAGTGGACCAAGTTATATAAGTTGAAATTTAACAAGGACTATGTCCTTTATTTAGGTTCAAAGAACCAACTGCATGCATGCAGAATGAGTTAATGACTTAATGACAGCTCATATAATAAAAGATGTTGACTGTAGCTGAGTATGAGCCAATAATGCATTACAATCATTGAAAAAGCTAGTGAGCCTTTAAGGTGCTCCACAGACAAGGAGAAATGATGTGACGGGCATCCCATGGGCCTCTAGGCTGTCAGGCCACACATCTGGAACTTCATTCAGCTCTGGGTACCACATGTCAGTGTTTTGACACTACTCATCATCCAGGGAAAGAGAGCCAGGAAAGAATGGGGTGCAGAAACTGTCATGCAAGGGAAATTAGGGGATCTGAGCTTGTTTCCTCAGAGATGAGATGTGGAAATATGGGACATGTCTTTAAGTACAGAATGGCTCTCATGAAGCAGAGGGAGTGGGCCGACTAGGTAGTGGTCAGAAGGTTCCTGCCCAGTAGCTCCTGCACTGACGAGGGTAAGCAGCAGCGTCAGTCTTCAGGCAAGGGCACAGCTATTGCTTTTGCAGCATTTATCTTCACTTTTTCTAACAACAGCACCCGCATTTCCTTTGTGAGGCCATTCTAATCCCACTTTGTCCATGATTCCAGGGGTGGGCATATAACTCGGTCTTAGCAGATCATATTGTTCTATCCCTCTGGCCATAGCAATGCAACCAGGGATGGGCATGTGACCAGACCTGAACCATGAGTGTCTATCCCAAGCATTTTGTTGCAATGACCAGGCAGAGACCCTTTCCTTCCATTAGGATCGAGAAACTGTAGGGTAGAAACCTGGAGCTGGAGGCCAGCTCGCCAAGGTGTGAGAGGAGCCTGCTTGAGTGTGAAGTCAAAACTAGACCAAGAAATGGATAGAGAAAGGTCTCTGCTGCTGCCATGTAAACACCTGGATCCAGCCATGCCTGAAGCTTGTTTGTGACGTGACACACTGCCATCTCCTTTTATGCTTTCCCCAGTTTTGAGTGGAGGCTTTATCCTTTGCAATCAAGTGTCCTAATATATGCATCCACCTGCAAGTATAGCAAGCTGTCTGATGAAGATGTCATATGGAAGGAATTATAACGGTTACCATTTATTGAGTACCTTCTATATGTAGAAATTGTGGTATATTTTTTTAAGTTTAATTTTTAATAGTTATACTTGCACATAGTTTAACAAGTTAAATAGTTCTGTAAGACTTGCTAGGAAAAACAACTATCTCTTGCAATTCAGGTTCCATTTCTAACTCCCCAGAGGCAACCACTTTCAACTGTCGTAGCTGATTCTTTATCTATTGACTTTTCACTGTGGAAGATTAGGATTTTTTTTTCTTTTTCTATCCCTACCACACAGGCTTAACCAATCAAGCTTCCCATCTCCCCTTCCTCACCATTTAGTTATGTTGTAATTTTGTTTAGATCAGCATTTTGACTTTGAAAATTCTATTCACAGCTCATGGACTATACTACAATTACTTTTCCTCCACAACATGTTGTTTTTGCTAGAGTTAATAATTGTCTTATTTTTTTCATTTGCTTAGTATTCGGTATATCTGTTATTGATTGAACCTCAAACTCTCCCCAATTTGTGTGTAAATCTCTATTCAATATACTAAAAAAATTAGGTGTTCTATCAGCGTTCTGATCGGCTCCAGTCTGGAATGGTCCCGTCCAGGCCTCTACCAGGGCTATTGTCTTGGGATCTCCCCTCACCATCAGCTAGAGTCCGTTTGCTCCTCACTTTATTGGCTCTTGGTTCCTGGATCCCATTTCTTCTTTCTTTATTTACATTCTTGTTTTGGCAGAGTACATCCTCATGTAGCTTCCTGAGAAAATAGGTAAAAAATAGGGTGCGTTATAGGTAAATTTTTGAGATCTTCACTGAAAATATTTCACACTCACACTTAATTGCTGTAGGTTGGACATCATTTTTTTAAAATATATTTTTATTGATTTCAGAGAGGAAGGGAGAGGGAGAGAGAGATAGAAACATCAATGATGAGAGAGAATCATTGATTGCCTGCCTCCTGCACATCCCACACTGGGGATTGAGCCTGCAACCCGGGCATGTGCCCTTGACCGGAATCGAACCTGGGACCCTCAGTTCGCAGGCCAATGCTCTATCCATTGAGCCAAACCGACTAGGGTATGGACATCATTTTTAAAAATATATATTTTTTTATTGATTCAGAGAGGAAGGAAGAGGGAGAGATAGAAATATCAATGATGAGAGAGAATCATTGATTGGCTGCCTCCTATGCACCCCCTACTGGGGATCAAGCCCACAACCCTGGTAGGTGCCCTGACCGGGAATTGAACCATGAGCTCCTGGTTTATATGTCAGTGCTCAACCACTGAGCCACACTGGCCAAGCTGGACATAATTTTCCCTCAGAATTTTGAAGGTCTTGTTCCATTGTGTTTTAATTTCCAGTGTTAATGTTGAGAAGGCTGTTGTCATTCTAATTCTGGATCTAGTGAATGAAACCTTTCTTTTGGTTTTGCTTTATTTTTGCTTTTTCAAAACTTGTAGGATCTTTTCACTTCCCTATTGAGCTGCCCCAGCAGTTCTCATGATGAATAAAGTTAATCCCCAAGGAGCTCTAAGAGCAAGGGAGAAGACATGTGTATTGGTTATCTATTGCTGTATAACAAATTACCCCCAAAATTAGAGGAGTAAACAGCAGACATTTGTTATCTCAGTTTCCATGAGTCAAAAATCTGGGCTCAGCTTAGCCAGCTGCCTCTAACTCAGAGTCTCCTACAACAAAACCAGTCAAGGACAACTGGGTTGCAATTACCTCAGAGGCTTGGCTAGGGGAGGATCTGCTTCCAGCTCACTCATGTAGCAGTTGACCCACCTTAAGTCCTTACTGACTATTGGCTAGAGCAGTGATGGCGAACCTTTTGAGCTCGGCGTGTCAGCATTTTGAAAAACCCTAACTTAACTCTGGTGCCGTGTCACATATAGAAATTTTTTGATATTTGCAACCATAGTAAAACAAAGATTTGTATTTTTGATATTTATTTTATATATTTAAATGCCGTTTAACAAAGAAAAATCAACCAAAAAAATGAGTTTGCGTGTCACCTCTGACACGCGTGTCATAGGTTCGCCATCACTGGGCTAGAGACATCTGTTCCTGGGCCTCTCCACAGAACTACTCCAAAATAGCAGTTTGCTTCCACCAGAGTAAGGGCTTTGATTGAGAGAGAGAGAGAGAGAGAGAGAGAGAGAGAGAAAGAAAGACCAAATTCAGAAGCCACCATCTTTTTGTAATCAATCCCATCCGGCTACCATGGCTCAGTGGTTGAGCGTTGACCTATGAACCAAGAGGTCATGGTTTGATTCCCAATCAGGGCACATGCCCAGGTTGGGGGCATGCCATCACTGATGTTTCCATTTCTCTTTCCCTCTGCCTTCCTCTCTGAAATCAATTTTAAAAATCATATATATATATATATATGACATCTCAACTTCTGTTGTATTCTTGTCATCAGAAGGGAGTCGATTAGCCCAGGCGACACTCAAGGGGAGGGCACCAAAGAGGAGAAATACCAAAATACCAAGAAGCAGGGATCATTGTGAGCCGTCTTCTTGGAGGCTGCCAACCACAACAGGCAAATGGGTAATTAGGTCACATGTGGCAAGTGCTGAGGGGCCTGTCGCAGAAGCTGGGAAAAGAAATGCCAGTCTCTGCCTGAGAAGATCAGGGAAGGTTTCCCCGCAGATGCAGCTTTGGGTTGAGACTTGAATGAGTAGGAGACATCGCATGTAGACCAGGGGTATAAGAGCATCCCAGGCAGGAAGAGAAAAAAAGTGCTGAAGCCAGAGATGTGAAAAGGCTTGGTGGTTTCTGGGAGCAACACAGCAAAGCACGGAGCAGAAGGTGATATTAGAGGATGGACTGGCCAAGACCGGCTCCGAACGACCTGTCTGCTCTGCTCTCCCAAGGAGGTGGTGCTTTATCCTGGGGGCTCTGAAGTGCCATGACCAGCTCACAGGGAAGTGAGATGACTGGGTTTGTGTTTTTGTACACTCTCTAGTTGCTGGCTAAGTGGAGGAGGACTGGAGGCAGGGGACCCGTGAGGAGGCTGTGTGTCCAGATGAACCTGGGGTGAGGTAGATGTGACCAATGGAACGTACAGTGTCAGTGAAAAGGGGTACAGCCAGTCTGTGAGCCAGATCAATGGAGGGAAGGGAGGGAGAAGGAAATGGATGTGAGCGGAAGGAGATGCCACACAGCCCAGAGCAAATGGGCTCCATGGATGCCTGTTGGCTGGCTAGCAACGGTGATCAAGTAGGGTCTTGCTCCTGAGTTATGGGAAAGTTGGCAGGGTTGGGCAGTAATCCTGGGGACTTAGGAAGAAAGGTCAGGGTAGAGATGTCAGCTGCCACTTTGGGTCCCTGGTTTGACCCCAGGAGATCCATTTCTAAGTCCTATTAATTGTTCTTCCTTCAAACCTTTTGGATGTCTTCCCATCTGTGGTTTGCAGCCAAGGCTCAGCTCCAGACCCAGGGCTTAGAACTCTCCAGGGGCTTCTCGAACCCTCCCTCAGGTCCACCCAGCAGCCTCCAGAGCGAGGCCCCCATTTGGATATCTGAAGTTCATGGAAGACTTTAAGGCCTTGAACTAACTGCCTGTTGCTTATCTACCAGCCTCATCATGTGACTGTGGGCAAATGAGTTACTTTTCAGTCTTCCATCTATAAAACAAGGTTGGGACCAGCTGCTCTGCACTGTCGCTGCCAGCGCTGGCTTGCTGGGATTCCATCTCCCACCCACCTTGCTGGATTCTGTGGACTCCAGGCTATTTTTGCAACGTGCATTCCAGCCACCCTGATGGCTGTCCGCATTCCCTCCTTCCCTCTGCTCGGGCCTGCCCCAGACTGCTGTAGAGGCTACAGTGAGCTCAGCGCCTTATCTTAATCCTGAAAACCTTTTTGAGGTTTGGTCTTATTCCCAAATAAGAAGAGCACTTAGGTCCTAAACACAGGGTGTCCTAACCTGGGATCTGCCCTGCATACCATGAACCACCAGCCAGATAGTCTTCTGGAACTCATACAGCCCATTCCTATGCTCCAGGCAAGACCTTATTCAGCAGAGATCATCTCTAAAAGGTACAAAAGAAAACTGCACCTCTTCATGTAACACGTTCATCGTTGGCAGTTCCTCGTGGCGAGGTTCTTAGGTCTAGCCTAAGTCCCTCAGGAACCCTTGGAACAGAGCAGAGCTACCTTCTGGATAGAAGACTCAGAGACTGGGTCTTGCCCCACTCAGCTTTCCTTCTCCAGCGCGGGGGCCCAGGCCTCCACTTCCTGTCACCCTCTCTGACTAGGCTCAGCCCACTCCTGCCTGGGCTGCGGTTGACCTTAGCACCCGGAAGGTCTGCAGATGTCATGTAACTAACTGGTCTTGACCAGACATTCTGGTTCCACAAGTGCAGCCTGCATGTTAAAAATTGTTCTGAAAAACGCAGAGCAGTTGCCTAAACACACAGTCCTAGGGCGGGAGGCCAGGGGACAGAGGCCACAGCCAGCAGAGGTTGTGTTTTTCACAGAAACTTTAGGCCCAGTGCTCTGACCCCAGGGGAGACATTGAACTCAGGGGCCAGTGGCACATGCCTACTCCCCAGAAATAGGTGTTATGACCCAACACCCTCTGAGCTGTTTTCTCTAGAACAGCCGTGGGCAAACTACGGCCCGTTTGAAATGAATAAAACTAAAAAAAAAAGAAAAAAGACAGTACCCTTTTATGTAATGATGTTTACTTTGAATTTATATTAGTTCACACAAACACTCCATCCATGCTTTTGTTCCGGCCCTCCGGTCCAGTTTAAGAACCCATTGTGGCCCTCGAGTCAAAAAGTTTGCCCACCCCTGCTCTAGAACCTGCTCTGCCTCCTGTGACAAAACTGCTCTGGCCCCTCCTCCCTAATCCCATCCAGGCCCCCCTGGTGTACATCAGAGTCTTGCTCTGTGTGTGTGTGTGTGTGTGTGTGTGTGTGTTTTAATGTCTTGTTTCATGTCCATACTTTTAGTCACCTCTAACCTTCTTCTACCTCTTTTCTGACTCCTTCTCTTCTTTCTTTTTCTCTCTTCCCCCCCTCCCCACTTGCCTCCATTCCCCTCTACCCACTAAGCAGCAATTTTTCAACCAGTGTGCTGCAAGAAGTTTTAAAACATGCAACACCTGACTATTTAGTCATGGGCACTGACCTCTTTTCCCTTAGATTGTCAAATAAAAATGACAACAGCCAACACAGCGGTAGCTGTCTGGTGTGAATGCCCTGTCTTGAACCATAAATATATAGGTTATTGGTCATGTCGCATATTAAGGTGGTGTTTGAGCGGTTAATTATTATATACAAGTATAAGCACCTGATTTTTTTTAAAAAGTCACTTCAGGCCCAACTGGTGTGGCTCAGTGGTTGAATGTCGACCTATGAACCAGGAGTCACAAGGTCACAGTTCAATTCCTGATCAGGGCACATGCCCGGGTTGTGGGCTCATTCCCCAGAGTGGGGCATGCAGGAGGCAGCTGATCAATGATTCTCTCTCATCATTGATGTTTCTATCTCTCCCTTCCTCTCTAAAATCAATACAAATATATAAATATTTTAATGTATCTTATTGATTTTTTTACAGAGAGGAAGGGAGAGGGATAGAGAGTTAGAAACATCGATGAGAGAAAAACATCGATCAGCGCCTCCTGCACACTCCCCATTGGGGATGTGCCCGCAACCAAGGTACATGCCCTTGACCGGAATCAAACCTGGGACCCTTGAGTCCGCAGGCCAACGCTCTATCCACTGAGCCAAACCGGTCAGGGCCATACCTAAGTATCGTTGCTGATCAAGTTCATCCTATCATGTTGATGGCATATCCCAATAGAGATGGCTTCTTCCAACAAGACAATGAGCCATGCCACGGTGCTAGTATTGTGCAGGAGTGGTTTCAAGAACATGAGGGAGACTTTACCTTGCTTAGGAGGCCCCCAAAATCACCAGATCTCAATCCAGGTGAGCATTTGTGGGATGAAGTTAAAAGAGCCATCAGGCAGCTGGTTCTACAACCATCAAATCTCACAGAACTGGACAGAGCTATTCATCAGGCATGGTGTCAGATTCCTCGCATCACCTTTCAACATCTCGTGGAGTCAATGCCAAGAAGAATCGCCGCAGTATTGAAGGCAAAAGGTGGCCCAACAAAGTACTGATGGGGTGGTCATAATAATCTGGCCACTCAGTGTATATGAAGAACCAACAGAATAATGAGAGAGGGAATGGATGTGGAGAGATATTTAGATAACATGGCCTAGCGCATCTATTTTTTTTTTTTTGAAGAGGTGATATTTGAATGGAGAGAGCATTTCATGATATTTCTCCACTGATGTGTCTTCCTCCCTTTGTTAGATGGGGATGTGTTTTATTGTGTGTATTCCAGAGGTAGCACAGTGTCTGGCACATAGAGTTCAGTAGACGGGTATGGAATGAATGAATGAATGAATGAGGGCGTAAGTATGAATGAGGGGGGCCCACCACCCTCTGCACTGCTCTGAGCCCAGATCCAGGGAAGTGGGTTCCTCCCTTGGATGCCTCACCTAGTCACCTAAGAATGAATAGAAGACCAGAGGTGTTGGGGAGCTCGCTCTACTGTACAGCAAGCCTCGTGGCAGAGCTGCCCTGAGAATCAGGACAGCAGACGCTTGAATTTGGCTCTGGTGTTTATCCACTCTGTGACCTTCAGCAAGTTACCCAACTCTATGAGTCAGTTTTAAATCTAGGAAATAGAGGTAATAGCACTTACCTCACTGGGCTGTGAGGATTAAATGGATATAAAGTATGTAAGAGCTTGGCAGGGAGGCGGGTTCAGCAAAGGGGAGCAGCCAGCGCGGCGGTGCCCCAGGTGCCAGGAACTGCTGGTGGCTGAGTGACATGGAGTTGACCTGCTGGCTCCCTTCAGGACTCTCCCAGGGTGGGGGGCAGCCAGGGCCGGGCAGGAGGCTGCAGGCCTGGGCAATACTTCAAGAGAGGAGCCAGCATGTGGGCATACTTTCCACATTATTCCAAATGTTTGCCCACATCCTGACTTCTCTTTAAAAAGAATTATTGTAAAAACAATATGAAGACATTAAAGGAAATTTTACAGGAAAAAATTAATTACCTATGATCTCAGCATTCTAGCCCAATGATGTTATTTTTTCCTGTCTAGTTTTTCCAAAAACATACATATTTTATATCACTGCAGTTACGGTGATCTATTTCATATTTTGCATGTCATTTAATATTTTTATCATAAGTGTTCCTTCATAATCCTGCAGTCTTCAGACAGAATTTATTTATTTATTTTATTTTTATTTTTATTTAAATTTCTTTATTGATTAAGTTATTACATATGTGTCCCTATCCCCACCAGACGTAGAATTTTTAATGACAGCCTGATCTCCCAAGTTGATGAACCAACCATCATTTATTTACTCATTGTCTTATTGCTGGATATTTAGTTTGCTTCTTTTTGCTGTTAAAAATAAGCATATATTTGTTTGTAGCTTTTTAATTCTTTATGGCTACATTGCTCCCCAGTAAAACAATTTACACTTTATATGAGTATGTGAACTCATTCTCACCAACTTTGCAGAGAGCTGTAGTGTTGTCAATGTGGCTGAACCTTGTTAACTTCATCTCATACATCATGGTGTTTATTTACTATTTAAATTCCTGGTGAATAAAATTTAGTTCCTGTTCTTTGCTCATTATCACTCTTGATTAGGTTGTTTTTGGGGGTTTTTTTAATCCTCCCCTGAGGATATTTTTCCATTGACTTTTAGAGAAAGTGGAAGGGAGAGAGAGAGTCAGAGAGAGAAACATCG
This sequence comes from Myotis lucifugus, assembly GCF_000147115.1. Taxonomy (NCBI): domain Eukaryota; kingdom Metazoa; phylum Chordata; class Mammalia; order Chiroptera; family Vespertilionidae; genus Myotis; species Myotis lucifugus. Next base: position 593,631 of record NW_005871153.1, read on the forward strand.
ATGTGAGAGAGACACATCGATTGGTTGCCTTCGCACATTCGGATCGAGCCTGCAACCGAGGTACATGCCCTTGACCAGAATCGAACCTGGGACCCTACCGTCCCCAGGACGATACTCTTTGCACTGAGCCAAACCTGCTGGGACTTGATTAGGTATTTATAAACCTAATCTTTTTGTCTTACTTACTATAAGATTTTTTTCTCCAGTCTGTCATGTTTCCCTGCGGGTTTTTTTTTCTTCAGAATTATACTTTTTAAAAATTATAAAAGTAATACATATTCATGCTAGAAAAATATTGAAAAATAAAATATTAAAATATATGTTACCACTTAGAATTAACCTTTATGATTCTGTTCAAAACCAAGTGTAAAAATATTTTTTGAGTCTACTGGGAAGTGAGAATATGGACTGGTATTAGCTGATAGTAAGGGATTATTGTTAATTTTAGGAGTGTATAATAGCAGGGTAAGTATGTAATTTTAAAAATAAGCTTAGCAATTAAGACTGATGAGGGAAGGTTTCAGATTTGCTTTTAAAAACCCCGACACAAAAGCAAACAAAAGGTTGGGGGAAATGATGTAAAACCAAATTGGAAAAAAAATGTTACTAACTCTTGAAACAGAGTAATGTATATATGTTATTCACTTTATTATTCTCTCTAATTTTTTGAAATCTGTGATGAAAAGGTTAAAGCATTATCTTTGCAGGAGATCTTCCAGGCTCTCCTACCTAAAATTCCAACACTGCCCTGACCGGTTTGGCTCAGTGGATAGAGCGTCGGCCTGAAGACTGAAAGGTCCCAGGTTCGATTCCGGTCAAGGGCATGTACCTGGGTTGCGGGCACATCCCCAGTGGGGGGTGTGCAGGAGGCGGCTGGTCAATGTTTCTCTCTCATCGATGTTTCTAACTCTCTATCCCTCTCCCTTCCTCTCTGTAAAAAAATCAATAAAATATATTTAAAAATAAAATAAAATAAAATAATAAAATAAAATAAAATTCCAACACCGACTCCTTAACTCTCATTCTGCATTCCTCATCCCCGGTTTTTGTTTTTTCTCCTTAGCACCTAATTGCTATCCGCCATATAAACCATGCTCTTATCTCATCTGGTTAATTTGGCTTATTATCCCTCTCCGGCTGGAACCCAAGTCCATCAGGATTTCTGTCTGTTTGGTTCACTGCTCTTACCATCAGCAGTGCCTGACTACTCCAATCATCGTCAAATGAAAAACAGTCGTCATTCACATTTTAAAATTACAGGCGTTCATTTTCATTTTACATTCAACAGAAGAAAAAAAAATACTGTAGTAGAATAAAGAACTGGCTGAACATCAGGTCATGATTCCTGAAAGACCTTTCTAGCATTTAAAACAGGTATATGTGGCCCTGCCTGGCATGGCTCAGTGGTTAGAGCATCGGCCTGTGCACCAGGAGGGTCAAGGGTTCCATTCCTGGTCAAAGGTACTTACCTGGTTGCAGGGCCGATCCCCAGACCCAGTCAGGGCACTTGTGGGAGGCAATCAATCGCTGTGTCTCTGTAACATATATGTTTCTCTCTCTGTCTCTGTCTCTCTGTCTCTCTCTCTCCCCCCCACTTCCACTCTCTCTAAAATCAATAGAAAATATGTCCTCACTCCTTCAGCGAGGATTTTTTTTAAAAAGGATATATATATATATATATATATAGATATATATATATATATATATACGCTGAGGGCCAGATTATTTATGACCGACCAGATAATTATTACCACCCATCAGTACAATGAAGTGAATTAGTTATGCAAATAATAATAATAATTAAACCTTTAGAGTATTTGCTTAGGAAGTTTTCAATACTCAGTATTTTTGGAAGTGTCAGTGAAGTACTGATGGGGTGGTATAATAATCTGGCTGGTCATAATAATCTGGCCACTCAGTGTATAATGAGAAGATGAGCGCAAAGATGCATACAAGAATGTTCATCGTAGCATTGTTAATAACGATAAGAAGCTGTAAAAGCCTGATCAACGGTAAGGGAATGATTAAATGATGACTGAGTTGTATGATGGAATAGTATGTAGTACTTCTTAAAATGCATGTGTAGACCTACACATTTATAGACTTAGAAAGGTACTCAAGGATGGCTGGTGTGGCTCAGTGGTTGAACATCAATCCATGAACCAAAAGGTCTCTGGTTCGATTCTGGTCAGGGCACATGCCCAGGTTTTGGGCTCGATCCCCAGTGGGGGGCATGCAGGAGGCAACTGGTCTCTCTCTCTCTCTCTCTCTCTCTCTCTCTCTCTCTTTCTCTTTCTCTTTCTCTCTCTCTTTTCCTTCCTCTCTGAAATCAATAAAAACATTTTTAAAAAATATACTTTTATTGATTTCAGAGAGGAAGAGATAGAAACATCAATGATGAGAGGGAATCATTGATTAGTTGCCTCCTGCCTCCAGCACGTCCCCCACTTGGGATCGAGCCCACAACCCAGGCATATGCCCTTGATCAGAATAGAACCTGGGACCCTTCAGTCCACAGGCCGACGCTCTATCCACTGAGCCAAACCAGCTAGGGCTAAAAACATTATTTTAAATAAAAAAGATACTCAAGATGAAGATTTCATGACAAAATGAAAACAAAACAAAAAAATATGTTCCCAAATAGTACGTTTGATATTATTTTATTTTGACAATTACCTATGTATGAGTCAAAAATATATTGGTCATCTCTGGTTGGTGGGCCTACGGGTGATTTTTGTCCTTTTATATTTTTAATAGATTTTTATTGATTTCAGAGAGGAAGGGAGAGGGAGAGAGAGGTGGAAACATCAATGATGAGAGAGAACCATTGATTGGCTGCCTCCTGCATGCCCCCCATCCCTCCCCTCCTCCCCGACTTAGGGATTGAGCCCACAACCTGGTCTTGTGCCCTGACCAGGAATCGAACCAGCAACCTCTTAGTTCATAGCTCGACGCTCAAACTCTGAGCCACACCAGCCGGGCAATTTTTGTCCTTTTTTACCTTCCCGACTCCCCCCCCCCCCCCCCCATTAAAATGTCTGCAATAAATATAAATGACTTGGCTGATGGAAATGAAAAGAAAGTAAGGGTGAGGGTCTCCTCTAGAGGTGGGAGTTAGGCAGTAGGACCCAACAGGTGTGAGCTGAATACAGGGAAGCGTGCCTGCGGTTCCCGGGAGCAGTGTTCCCAGGGAGCAACCTCAGCCGCCTCCATCCTCAGAGGAAACGAAATCCTCCGGAACAAGAAGGTATTGAAACCCAATCAACTAACTCTAATCAGCTTAGTGTTCATTCAATACACTCAAAACTTGGCCTGCCAGGTGCAGGGATAATGGGATTAGAATGCAAAATTGATTTCAGGATCACAGGGTACGTTCTAGGGGTGGCAATATGGGGTGGAGTTCAATCGCCTCACCCCAGGCCTCCAAGCAAGTGCCAGCCCTTCTAGGTGCAGGGGTGTCTGACCCTCACAGAGACCGAGGGAGGGCAGAGGTTCCTCTTCTGTAACTCCTCTCCTCCATCAGGGAGTCCTTCCTTATACCCAATGACGTTTTCTGCCACCATCATTATAAACATAATGTTTTCATTGTTTTCCTCTGATTATACTTGAGAGATATATATTTAAAAAAGGATGTACTTGGGCCCTAGCCAGCTTGGCTCAGTGGGTGGACCAAAGGGTCCCAGGTTCGATTCAGGTCAATGGCACCGCAGGGACCTTGTCGCAGGCTCCTCCCCAGCCATACAACCTCTTCTCCAGCCACCCATTTCCCTCTGGTTGTCCATCACAGTATACAGATCTTTACTTTCTAACTGCCTCCCTCATTAGCGTTCCATGGAAATTCTTTTTACAAGTTGCTCCTTTGGTCAAAACCTCACACTGGTTTTCTATTTCACTCAAAATTAAATTCAAATCCTTATAATGGCCATCTCCTCCCACTCCACTGGGCTCCTGGCTACTCCTCCTGTGTGTCAGGCATGCTTCTGCCTCAGGGCCTTTGCATGGCTGTCTCCTCTGCCTGGAATGCTCTCACCTCAGGTATCTATATGGTTACTTCTCTCCCCCATTTCTAGCCTCTGTGCAGACCTCACCTTCTCAGAGAGGCCGACTTGTTCCCGTATTTAACACTGCAGTCTCATTCCCACCAACACTCCGGGTCCCCCTCGCTCTGCTCTACGACTCTTTTTCTACTCTTTCTCTTTTTCTATTTTTGCGTAATTAACTCAATTAGTATGCCCTTTTTTTTTTTTTTTTTTTTTTTTACCATCCAATCTTCACTACCCAGAATGTAGGCTCCATGAGGCGAGGGGTCTCTGTCTCTTGTTCACTAATATGTCTCCAGTGTCTGGAATGGTACCCTGCACAAAGTAGATGAGCAATAGTTACTGAATAAATGATGAATGAAAGAAAGGTACTTAGGATTCAATATGTTAATAGGAGGCAATTCCTGCCGGGGAAGAGTACTAGTAAGTGCACCTTTACGTGGGCCAGAGGCAGAAATAGGGTGGAACATGCCCACCACACCTGAGCTCCCGGTTTGTTTTTGAACAGCGGTTCTCAACCTGTGGGTCACGACCCCTTTGGGGGTCGAACGACCCTTTCACAGGGGTCGCCTAAGACCATCAGAAAACACATATGTAATTACATATTTTTTTTGTGATGAATCACTATGCTTTAATTATGTTCAATTTGTAACAATGAAAATACATCCTGCATATCAGATATTTACATTACGATTCATAACAGTAGCAAAATTACAGTTATGAAGTAGCAACGAAAATAATTTTATGGTTGGGGGTCACCACAACATGAGGAACTGTATTAAAGGGTCGCAGCATTAGGAAGGTTGAGAACCACTGAATCTCCAGCTCATGCTCTCTCTGCCACACGTGTACACTGTCCATCTACCTGTGGTGTGAGGCCCTTCTGGAGACTTCTAATATAAACAGGCAGAGATACCCTTGGCCAGCCTTACCCCCATCCTGGAGCCATTAGGTGTGACCTTGGAGAACTTTCCAGACAATCCCAGAGGTGAGGAGCCAGTCCAAATGACTGAGGGCCTCAGAATCACTCCCTCTGAAGATGCTTTTCTTCCTGGCCCAGGTGGGTGTATTCTTACCAGAAAGAATCGGGATGAATTAAGTGATGCCCCAAAGTTCCTCAAGCAGCTGGGAGGTGGTAGAAAGAGAATGTATTTTGTGGATTCAGTGTCCACCCCTGCCACTTGCTGAGTGACAGGTTTTGAAACCCATGGCAGGCAGAAGAATGGCCCGCAAGGATGCCCATGCCCGAATCCCCAGAACTGTAAATGCGTTTGTTATATCACACGGGGAAGGCAGCTTTGCAGGTGTGATTAAGGTTACAGACATTGAGATGGAGTGATTGTCCTAGGTGAGTTCGATGGGCCCGATCTGGTCACATGAGCCCTCAAAAGCAGAGCATTTTGCCCTAACTGGTTTGGCTCAGTGGATAGTGTCGGCCTGTGGACTGAAGGGTCCCGGGTTCCATTCTGGTCAAGGGCATGTACCTTGGTTGCAGGGACATCCCCAGTAGGGGGTGTGCAGAAGGCGACTCATTGATGTTTCTCTCTCATCCATGTTTCTGACTCTCTATGCCTCTTCCTTCCTCTCTGTAAAAAATCAATAAAGTATATTTAAAAAAAAAAAAGCAGAGCGTTTTCTCTGGCTGAAGGCAGGAGAGAGATGAGGCACTCAGAGAGATTCAAAACGTGGGAATAACTTCACCACTGTTGCTGCCTTTGGAGATGGAGGAAGGGAACCGCAAGCCAAGGAATGCGGGTGGCCTGTGGGAGCTGAGAACAAACCTCACTGACCGCCAGCAGGGAAGCCAGTGCCTCGTCCTACATTCAAATGCACGGAACTCTATCAAAACCTACAGAAAGGCATGGCTCCGTATGATTCCCAGTCAGGGCACAGGCCCAGGTTATGGGCTTGATCCCCTGTGTGGGGTGTGCAGGAGGCAGCTGATCAATGATCCTCTCTCATCATTGATATCTCTATCTCTCTCTCCCTTCCGCTCTGAAATCAATAAAAATATACTTTAAAAACACACACACACATGTTAAGCCCAGATTTCAGGATCCCCAAAAGACCACCAGGGAGCCAGCCGAGTCCGATGCAAAAGCAAAAGAGTCTTTATTCGAGCTAGCTCGAGCTCCCCGTCCACCACACTCGCTGACGCAGCGGCAGGAGGCAGAGAGAGAGAGAGCTCTGTGGGGAAAGGGGTTTTATAGGGGGGTTGGAGTAAGGGGAGGAGAGAGGACTGTGGGCCCTGCCGATTGGCCAGGCGCAAGTCGGTGTCTTGTTACACAGGATGTGGTTGTGTCTATGGCACACACTTCCCTTGATTATCATTGGTTAGTTAAAGAAATCTTAGGTGTGGCTAGCAGAGGCTTGGGCTTTCTGGAAGAAGCTCCTTGCTGAGCACATGGCTAATGGCTGCTGCCCAAAAATGGAGGATCCGGGGCAAGATGGAGGGCATAGCCCTCGCCCTTTCACACACACACACAAAAACCTCCAGAAAGGAACACAGCCAGCTGCCACCCTAATTTCAATCCTGTGAAACTCAAAGCAGAGAACCAGCGGAGCCACGCTGGCCGGCTGTACCAGACTTCCGGCCTACAGCACGCTGAGATACTACATCTGTGTGGTTCTAAGCGGCTAAATTTTGTTGATTTGTTCCAGCAACAATAGAAAGTGAATATTTTCTTTGAGTCTTGATTTCCTCGGCTGCATAATGGAGTTAATGATTATGGTATTCGTCTGGCTGCCTTGCTGCAGAGACTAAATGAAATAAGCAGGGCGGTGCTGTGCAAACTGGAGAGTTCGCTACAACCTAAGGCTGTGAGTTGTTCTATAATTGAGTCTTCTGCCCATTAGGACTTACAGCTTATCTCTCAGCTTGGAAAGAGAGGAAATTTCAGCCAATTACTTGGTACAAACCAGGAATCCAGGTACATTGGAGAAGAATGGGGAAGGACCCCGATTCCTGGAGGCTAGTTTCAAGTGTGGCCCCTTCCTCCAGACTGTGGCCAAAGCTGCAGGAAAGGGAAGGGCTCCCTCCTGGCTGCCCTTCAATCTCAGTTCTCTTTCTCTCCCTTTCTCTCTCTCTCTCTCTCTCTCTCTCTCTCTCTCTAACTCTATCTCTATCTCTATCTCTATCTCTATCTCTATCTCTATCTCTATCTCTATCTCTATCTCTATCTCTATCTCAGTCTTGAAAAGCCACGCTGCTAAGCCACGCTGCTGATAGCCACACCCAAGGTGAATCCAGGTGAGGCAGGTAAGGTGAAGAGACAACACTTTTATGATGAACACGCCTCACACCCTTCCCTTCTCTTCCTGCTTCACTTCAGCTCTGCTGTGTGTGATGAGGAGGCAAAGACAAGAGGCTCCAGAGGAACGTGAGCCCCTCCGTGCCTCCTGGGGGTCCATGGTTCTGGCCTCCAGCTGCTGCTGTCTCTGCAGTTAGGAGTCTCCTCGAATCCCCCAGGCACCTGAGAGAACTATCCACCCCCGGGAGTCCTCCCTCCACACCCTCTTTCTCTCTCTCTGCCTGCCCTGTCCTGGTAGAGACTGGGTAGGGAAGGGGCGACCCCTGAGCTGCTTGAGCCTGGAGGGGACAGTCCCCACACAGAGCAGGAATGTCAGAGACTCTGTGGTCAAGCTTCCTGTCAAGGAGAGAGCAGCCCCAAGAGTGAGAACCCCGTCCTTCCAAGGAGGCCAGGAGGGCGGGGAGTCCTCCTCCCAGCTGCTGTGGGAGGCCAAGGCCACAGTGACTGAGAGGGAATGTGATCAGGGACCCCTTGCCTATTCCCACTACCTCTGATGGGTAGTTCCTTCCCTCTGAGAGGCACCTCAAAGACCCTCCTCCCCAATAAAGAGATCAGCCAAGTTAGAAGTGCCCTTGGAGGACATCTAGCCCAAACCCCTTGTCAGACATTTGGGAAACTGAGGCTGGTGAGAGCTATCCTTCCATCATGCAGGCAGTTGCTGTGATGTCCATGATGAGGCCTCAGGCCTTATCCCTCCTTAAAATCCACACACTATGCCTCCCATAAGCTGAACCAAGAAGTGAGCTCCCTAGCCCTAACCGGTTTGGCTCAGTGGATAGAGCGTCGGCCTACGGACTGAATGGTCCCAGGTTCGATTCTGGCCAAGGGCATGTACCTTGGTTTCGGGCACATCCCCAGTAGGGAGTGTGCAGGAGGCAGCTGATAGATGTTTCTCTCTTATCGATGTTTCTAACTCTCTATCCCTCTCCCTTCCTCTCTGTAAAAAATCAATGAAATATATATATATTTTTTAAAAAGTGAGCTCCCATCCCAAACGCTCCTCTCCCCGACCCCCTGCTGACCCTTGCAGCTTTTAGATTCTAGAGAGGGGCCAGGCCATCCTGTTACTCTCAGCCAGAGGGGCTTATCGCAGAACGCTTAACTGCATTCTCCCGAGATTACATAAAGCCAGCCACACTTCCAGGTATTCATTCACTTATTTATTATTTATACCACACCCACTTCCAAACCATATTTGAGGTGACTCACAATAAAAGCCACACATACAACGGAACTATTCAAATGTTAATCAATGTCTAGACAGTAGAAGCCTTTCAAGATTTTCAGACTGTGAGGGTAATTTTGGGGTTTTTTTTGAGGACAAAAGAGGTCTTTGACTGCGGGTTCTTGAGAGGGTCAGGTCTTGAGTGTGGACATTTATAGGTGCCTGGTCAGGCTGAGTCGTTAAAATTGGAACATCTGATAGGGTGCGGGGACCAGGGGTAGGAAGGGACAGCTACCAGCAGTCCAAGAGCACGTAGATGAGTCAAAGGCCCACTTTCTTCTCCTCCCTTCCTTCCTTCTTGGAGGCGGAGGTGTGATGACGTGATGCTTGGAGCTATGGCCCTTACCTCGTGGCCATGAGGCCAGACAGACCCCACGTGCTCAGGATGACAGAAGGGAAGGGGCCTATGTTCTTGGTGACAGAGTTGAGCTGCTGAACCAACCCTGAAGAGTCCACCATCAGTTGTCTGCGAGAATGAAATGTTTCTATTATTGAAGCCACTATAGACAGGTGTTCTGTTACTTGTCGATGAGTGCACCCAAACTGTTAACATGAAAGCTCGTTCTGATCAGCATGGGATTCAGTGGAGCATGAATCCAGGTGGATCTTAAAGGTTTCTCAGAAAACACCCCTGAGGAGGGTCTTGAAGGGTGAGTAGGAGTTTGCTAGGCTGTCAGGGGTTGCTAGGCTGTTAGGGGAAGGAAGGGCATGCCAGGCCGTAGGATAGCACATGAAAAGGCACAGAGGCAAGGGGCCGCTCACGGAGACCTGAGAGGTGGGGAGGTATCTGGAGGAACATACGCAGAACACTGGGGGCCTGGAGCGAGGATAGAAGAGTGGCCTTGGTTGAGGGGCCACAGGGAGCTGGTGAGGGAATGTAACCCAGGGCTAGAAGTGGGAGTTGGCAGAAGTCAAGCAGGTCACACAATACCCAGGTGATTGGACTCCGAAGAGGAAGGACGTATGAGTGATGGGGACAAGTCAAAGGGACCCAGATCCCTGAGAGGGAGCCAGGATCAGTATGAAGATTTTTCACCAAAGAATTTCTCACCTTTGTTTCAGGCCTTCTCTAGGGACCCCTCTCTCCCCATTTTTTTTTGGGGGGGTGGAGGGAAGGGGCGGGGAACCCATCACCCTGATGATGAGAACAGTCAATTGTACAGAAAATCAGCAGCTAAAGAGAAAACCCTGACAAAGATCAGGAACCCTCAAAAAGAACAGGCCTCACGCGAGCACTTCAGAGAATCTGGCCAGTCCCTTCGTGGCACAAAGAAACTTAACCCTGAGAAGGGATGTGAGCTGACCCGATCACACAGCTCCCTGGGGCAGAGCAGGATGGGACCCAGTTATCTGATTCCTTGGACTAGCACTCAGCCCCTGCACCTCTCAGCTCCTCTCATAACTGCAAATGGCCATGGATCAGCCCTGGCCCGTGTGCTCAGTGGTTAGAGCGTTGGCTCTCGGACTGAAGGGTTGTGAATCAAGGGCACCACCCTGGTCTGGGCACATGTGGGAGGCAACCAATTGATCTCTCTCTCTCTCTCTCTCTCTCTCTCTTTCTCTCTCTCCACCTCCCTTCCCTCTACTCTCTCTCAAAAAAAAAAAATCAATAGAAAAAAGTATCCTGCAGTGAAGATAAAAAAAATTTTTTTTTAAATGGCCATGGATCAAACAGAAAACAAAGGAGAACCCCCCCCCCAACTCCCCACCCAACAGGATGACACAGCCCTGCCTCCCCCCAAACAAAGAGAAGACAAATCAACAATGTTTGAAGCATAGGACCTATCCCCCACGGTGAGGAAGTTAAAGATAAAATTCCTTAAGCCCATACTGATTACTTTCAATACCCTTTCAGAATTCCTAAGAAACTAAACTTTTATTTTTTAAAACTACAAACAAACTTTGAAGTTGTTTGAAGATAAAAGATACTTCATGAGCCAAGGTTGGAGAGGGGCATACTTACAGGTATTTTGAAACAAACTTTGGAGAGCTCATCACAATTTGAAAGGATTCTGCTAATACACCACAGACGTATTTGTCATCATTTAGCTGAGACAATACACACCAGCCTCGGCGTCTGTCGAGACCACTCACCTAATGTGCAGAACTCCCCTGGGTTCAAATTCCAGCTCATCACTTACAGCTGTAGGCAAGTCCCCTAACCGCTCTGTGCTTCGGCTTCTTCATCTGCAAACAGGCACAAAAATGACAGTCACCAACTCGCAGGGCTATTGTGAAGAGTAAACGCGTTAGTGGAAGGGCTATAGCAGTGGTTACTCGTTGTTGGAGTTGGCTGTCATGATTAGCTCCGTAACTCGCCATGGGGAGACATATTCTAGCTGTATCCAGCCTGACTGGGTCTCCTCAGTCACTGGCCACTTACCTTGCTATTAAGTGTGGTCCCTGGACCAGCAGTAACCGTCCCCTGGGGGCTGGTTAGGAAGGCCCCACCCCAAACCTACCTAGAAGAATCTTCATTTCAACAAGATCCCCAGGGGATTCAGGTGAGCATTGAAGTCTGAGGAGCTTTGGGACAGGCCACTGAAACGGGTACTTGAAGGCGTGTCCAAGTGGAGGGGTTTTGGCCCCTTTGCAGCCAGCACCTCACCGGCCCTCCTGGTCCTGAGACCAGGGCATGTGGAGGTGCTGTTTGTCTCCCTTCCGCCTGCTGGAGATGCCTGGCCCTGGGGCCTCTCCACCTGATTCCTGCCTTCTGCACATCCAGATGTCACTTCCATTTCCCTTTCTCTGGTTGGGTCCAACAGATGGGGGCACATAGGAGACCCCGGCTTGTCTTGAGTTTACCTGGAACAGAGAGTTGGTGATGCATCTTCTGTGGAGCCCCCGGTTTGCCAGAGCGTGACCTTCTAGAAAGCCCTGTGGCATGCAGAGTTCAAGGCAACTTCCCCCATCGTCATCCAAGGTCAGCCTGCCCTGCCAATGAGCAGTCATGGGCTGGCTGTGGGGATGACTATTCTGAGAAGTTGGGGTCACCCAAAACCCCCCAGCAGAGCAGAGGAGTTAGTTCTCCCAGCATCATTTTTTTATAGGTGACTGTACTTCACTTAACTGGCTCAAACAGTTCCACTTGTTCTAGAAGTCAGGAAAGCTTTGGTGTGGCCACTAAATACTTGTGTGTCTAGGCTCACATGGGGTCAGATGTAAAATGAGGGAAATTCTCTAAGATCCCTTTTCTGTGTTCATGTAAATATGCCTGAATCAATCGGTGAGTGCAGGTCAAGTTTTGAAGGACCTGGAAGGTCAAGCTGTGAAATCAGACTTGGCCCTCTAAGCCTGTGTTGTCTCATATTGTAACACTGGCCTCAGGTTGCAGGGAACACTTGAGATGTGGCTACTCTGAATGGAGACACACTGCAAGTGTGAAATGCATGCCAGATTTTGAGACATCGTATGACGAAAAGAATATAAAATATCTTGTTAATGTTATATTGATTACATATTGAAACTATAATATTTTGGATATGTTGGTGAAATAACATACTTTAAAAAATGAATTTCACCTGTTTCTTCTTGTGTTTTCTTTTCTTTCTTTCTTTTTTTTTTTTTTGTTGTTGTTAATTCTCACTCAAGGACAATTTTTCCCATTGATTTTTTGGAGCATGGATGAGAGGGAGGGAGAGGAGAGAGAGAGAGAGAGAGAGAGAGAGAGAGAGAGAGAGAGAGAGAGAGAGAGATGTGAGAGAGGCACACCCAATTGGTTGCCTTCTGCACATGCCCAACCTGGGGCAGGGATCGAACCTTCAACCCAGGTATGTGCCCTTGACCAGGAATTGAACTGGTGATCCTTTTTGTGCACGGGCCGATGCTCTAACCACTGAGAACACTGTTCAGGGCTTGCGTGTGTGTTTTAAATGTGGCTACTAGATATTTTTTAAATTTTTTTTTATTGATTTCAGAGAGGAAGGGAGAGGGAGAGAGAGATAGAAACATTAATGATGTGACAGAATCATCGATTGGCTGCCTCCTGCATGCCCCCCACTAGGAATCGAACCCACAACCTGGGCATGTGCCCTGGACTGGAATCCTGGGACCCTTCAGTCCGAAGTCTGATGCTCTATCCACTGAGCAAAACTGGCTAGGTCTGTGGCTACTAGATTTAAAATTGCATGTGTGAACTGCATGATACTTTATTGAGCAACGCTGCTCCAGAGCTATTAAACTTCTCAGAAAGAATGGAATGGAGCTAAAGATTAGTTTAATCCTGGGAGAGGGCCTGTGGGAAACACTTGCAAATTTAACCATCAAGGAAAGAATCCATTGGGAAGATATGAGGGATAGTTCTATAGATATTCTAATCAAAGCTCCAGTTTTGTCTATACTTCCCCATGTCAGAGTTTGAACCCATTGTTCGGTCTTTGGGGCACAAGTCAGTGTCTGCTTTAAAGGCCAGTTTGAGAACCAGGGACAGGTCTCTGGAGTGTGAGATAAACCTTCAGGTCCTTGAATGACCTGGCAGAGAGAGAAATAAAGACCTAAAATAGAGATATGGTAATGCTCGCAGTGGCATTGCAATGAATTTTCCTGATGCAGAGAATTCTTTCCCTGATATAGAGACAATGCTTTGTGTTTTAGATAAAGACTGGAAGAGTGGCCCGGCTGGTGTAGCTCAGTGACTGAGCGTTGACCTATGAACCAGGAGGTCACGGTTCAATTCCCGGGCAGGCTCAATCCCCAGTGTGGGGTGTGCAGGAGGCAGCTGATCAATTATTCTCTGACATCATTGATGTTTCTAACTCTCTCTCCCTTCTCTCTGAAATAAGACTGGAAGAGTGGCGAAATGTTAGCAGATGCACAGGAGGAAGTTACCAACCTATCCTCTGCGGATCAACTTCCTCTCATGAAATTTCCGGCAAAAGCCCCACAGGCATGTGCCATGTGGACAGGGCTTGTGTCCACACTGGGGACCACGGGGCCCTAGGACTGGATGGCCTGTGCCCTTGGGGCCAGAACTGCTGGGTCATTTACAATCAGCTCATTTTTCCCTCAGTGTTTTGGAGAGGAACCAAACTTCCTTGACCTAAGCTCTCATTACACAAACAAACGTCTCCTCAAAAAGCCTAGAGTGAAAGGGACGTGGTGACTATACTTTTGGACTAAAAAATTTGGACACGGGAGCAGATAAGAACGGGCTTATTTATGGTGTGAATGGGGCTGTCTCTGCTCATTCCATGGAGGTCATCTGTTCCAGCCTCCACAGGGCACCACTCTCCATCCCCCCCACCCCCCACCCCCAGCCACTGAGCACGGAGCTTTTTATTAAAAGGCTCCAGAGGGAGGGACTCCCGACTCCATAGTCCCAGCAGGAAGAGGGCGTTTTTGTTTCTGGTTCTTCCCTGGAGAAGTGCCCCCGGAGCCTGGGACTGTCTCAGCTGGCCTGGCCCTGGTTGTCTCCACCGCCAGGAATGAAGCCAGCCTCGTGCACGCCACACGCCACTCTTTGTGTGTGTGTTGTTAGCCGTGTAGCACTTACTTATTTATTTTTTACTTTTTATTATTATTTAATCCTCACCCGAGGATATGTTTCCATTGATTTCTAGAGATAGTGGAAGGGAGGGGGAGACAGACAGAGAGAGAGAGAGAGAGAGAGACATCCATGTGAAAGAGACATATGAATTGGTACCCTGACTCCAGGACTGGGGATCGAGCCAGCAACCAAGGTACGTGCCCTTGACAGGAATCAAACCCAGGACCCTTTAGTCAGAGGGCCAATGCTCAATCTACTGAGCCAAACCGGCTAGGGCTCATTTTTTTTTTTAAATATAATTTTATTCATTTCAGAGAGGAAGGGAGAGGGAGCAAGAGAGAGAGGTGGAAACATCAATGATGAGAGAGAATCTTTGATCGGCTGCCCCCTGCATGCCCCACACTGGGGATCGAGCCTGCAACCCAGGCATGTGCCCTGACCAGGAATTAAACTGTGACCTCCTGGTTCATAGGCCGCCGCTCAACCACTGAGCCATGCCAGACGGGCAAGGATGTTACTATTAAAAAATTACTAACAATATAACAGATTAAATTCCAAGTGACAACAAGGCATGAAGCCCCGGTCTTCTGCTGCAGCCTGGTCCTCTTTCTGATCTTATCCTTCCTTGGGTTGTGTTTGGCAAACTTTGTACCATCCAGTTAAATTCCAAGTCTCGCTGTAACTTTGTAAGATGATGCTATTATTAAAAAATCATCAGAAGGAAAAAAGTAGACACTGTTAACTTTACAACAAAAATAATATTTCTAGAATTTATATCAGCCACCACCCCTCTCTCTTCAAAGGGCCTCTGGACCTGGGTTTGTGCATCGGCACATTAAAGAGAGCAATGAGATGGCCACTAAGGATCTCTCTTCCTGGTTCAGATGCTCAAGGGAACTGAGTAGGCAAGTAAATAGAATTATGGGCATAAAACTAAAAATATTTTTCTTTTTTTCCCCAATATGTTATTATTGATTTCAGAGAGAGGAAGGGAGAGGGAGAGAGAGAGAGAAACATCGATCAGCTGCCTCCTGCACATCCCCCACCGGGGATTAAGCCCACAACCTGGCATGTGCCCTGACTGGGAATTGAACCAGAGACCTTTTGGTGCATGGGATGATACTCAATCCACTGAACTATACCAGCTGGCCAAAAATATTTCTTAAATAACCAATAAAAGGGAACTGAGGTAGAGACACTGCAGACCAATAGATCCTTAAAAAAGAAAAGCCACTTTGTCCCAGACAGATGGCTCAGTTGGTTGGAACATCATCCTGTACACCAAAATGGTGGTGGGTTTGATTCTAGGTTGGGGGCAACAGATTGATGTTTCTCTCTCACATCAATGTTTCCTTCTCTCTCTCCTTCCCTCTCCCTCTCTAAATCAATAAAGAACATCCTTGGGGCCTTAACCGGTTTGGCTCAGTGGATAGAGCGTCGGCCTGGGGACTGAAGGGTCCCAGGTTTGAGTCCGGTCAAGGGCATGTACCTTGGTTGTGGGCACATCCCCAGTAGGGGGTGTGCAGGAGGCAGCTAATCGGTGTTTCTCTCTCATCGATGTTTCTGACTCTCTGTCCCTCTCCCTTCCTCTCTGTAAAAAATCAATAAAATATATTTAAAAAAAAAAAAGAAGAACATCCTTGGGTGAGGATTAAAAAAGAAAAAAGAAAAGCTACTTTGATATTTAATAAAGTATATGTACAGAGGAATGGTCATATGATAACCTATTTAAGTCATAAGCACATACAAGTAAAGTGAACAAATATGTGATTCTGGTGGGGAGTTGAAAAAAATAATAAAATTATGTTATATCAAAATAAAGCCAGTATAATCTTGGTGGCTAGGATAGTTTAATGCGTGAAACTTGGTGTCCACCATGCACAGTGTCAGTTGGAAATCAGGACATTTCTCATCTGACAATAGGTAATCATGATGAACTTGGTCAATAGATCCAACACCAGATTCCTCTAAAACTACATGAAGCTAAAACTGGCAACATAGACCAGAGGAAAGTGAGCCATTTCCACGGAGAGGATCGCTTCTCTCACCTACTCCTCCACTTACTAGCACCTGCCCTCCACCCCCAATAATATTTTGGAAAAAAATTTTCCCAGGTAAATAGCTATTATACTATGCACCCCTCAAAGTGGTAAAATATACATTTGAAGACGCATTCACACTTTATGTGTGCACAATCATAAACGGGGTCAAGGGCCCCTGAGGACCCTCTTTGAAAATCTAGAATAGTTGCCCCTGAGTCCCATAAGATTTATTGTATTAACCAACTCCTCCCGAATGAACCACTATATAGATGCATTCTTTTTAAATCCCCTATAGCTGGATCAGTGACCTGCATTCTTTTTAATATCCACTCCTGAATCAGTGGCCTGCAACTTACCCAGGAAAACAAGCATGAGTTCATGTGTTTTTAAGGGTTAAGCTCTAGCCGGTTTGGCTCCGTGGATAGAGCATTGGCCTGTGGACCAAAGGGTTCCATGTTCGATTCTGGTCAAGGGCACGTATCTTGGTTGCAGGCTTCTCTCCTCCTGGACCCTGGTTGGGGCAAGTGCAGGAGGCAACAAATCGATGTGTTCTCTCACATTGATATTTCTGTCTTTCCCTCTCTCTTCCACTCTCTCTCTCAAAAAAAAAAAAAAAAAAATCCAATGAAAAAAATAGCCTCGGGTGAGGATTTAAAAAAAAAGGGAGGGGGAGTTTAAGTTTCATTTCGCAAGCTGGATTTGACACCTCTGTGTGTGTTCCCTCTCTGCTCAAATCCCTGAAGTTAGAGCTTCATTATTATTAACATTTACAATCTTCATTAGCCTTGAAGATTTTTGAACCTTTTCTTACTTAGAACAAACAGTGGGTTTTTTCCTTTTTTGCTTAACTTGAGACTTCAGGGGGAAAACAAAAAATCCCACTTTTGACTAAAGAGCCTTTCAGGAGGAAGCAACTTCAATACCAAGTGCTTCTGAGAAGTAGGATTTGGATTGTTCCTCTTTAATGGTTTGTAGGATTTCTTTTTTCTTTTTTTCATTCTGTCAGTGTTGGGGGAAACATCAGGATTTCTCTGTTTCCCCCCAGTCTCTAACTTCGATGAGCTTCTACAGATGACCAAGTCTCGAGGCATCCCTGAGGAGACAGGGCACTGGGAGGGCACATGCCCATTAGACTGTCAGAAGTGGGGCCACTTAATAATCAAAGCTTACAACTGTTGCAGGGAGGGTGTCTGGGAGACAGACCCAGCGGGAACTGCGTGCACAGAAGTTGATTAGAGACGCCCTCTGAATTTACCCATGTCAGGAGGGAGGGCAGCAGGTTGGCCGGGGTGGCAGGTGTAACACAGGCCTCAGCTGGTCCTAACATGACAAGCTCTTGAGCTGGGATAAACTCTTCCATCAGCAGGGCATGACCTTGGGTAAGGCAGGTCTCTTTAGCCTCAGTGAATCTTCAGAGACTAATGTCTCTTGTCCTAAATCCATCCTAACAGGCACCCTTCTGATTACATTTCCAGTTTCCTCTGTGTTTGTCTGACAGGGACATGGGAAAAGTCTGGAACACCTGAAAGTTTTATCTTCATACTCCTTTTTATCCCTGTATCGTTCCAAAGGTGGATTTGAGGTGGCAACGGAGAGCAACACAAGTTTTAAATTCTCATATTGGCTACCATTTATTGAGTAACATTACAAACTGTATACTGGGCTAATTGTTTTACATAGATTACTTTATTATTCATTGGAACAATCCTGTGAGGTAGGTACTGTTATCTCATAGATAAGAACACAGACTAAATGAGGTTAAGCATCTTGGCTTAGATCACACCGTTGGTTAATGGCAATGCGGAAGGTTGGACTGGCTCCTCGACAGTTGTTTTAACCATTCGGCCCCATTGAAGATGACAGGAACATAAGATAAAACAAGGCGGGAAGGGCCCCTATCTCGAAAATGCACGCCTTGAAGTCCTGCACAGTTGCTGGAGTTGGGCCCCAGAATTGATTCTGACTTCCTGGGGCTACAGCAGAGAAAGAAACACCACCAGGAGCCAGAGTCCCAGCAGCGCCTGTGCATTAAAAGCAAACCTGGAATGACTGAATTGTGGCGACTCCTGGGAGGAGGGTGTTGACTGAGAGGGAAGAGAGGGAGGCTCCTGGGCGCTGTGATGTTCTCCGCTGCGAGCCAGGAGGCGTGAGCATGTATGAGCAATTCAAAAGCTGTACACTTCAGGTTTTGTACTTTAGTGTTATACTTCTGTTAAAAAAAAAAAAAGTTATCGAAATTGTGTCAAAAATAAAACAACCCAATTGATCAGGAGGACAGCCTTTTCTGGTACTGAAACCTTAGGAGAATTCCCAGAGCCTCATAAGCGGGACCCTGTGTGTGATGTCACGGCCCCCTTCCTCAATAGCTCCTTATTGAGTTACATGTGACTTTTCATTATTGTTCCTCAGCGAAGGCAAATGGTATGATGCTTCAGAACATGTTAGCGAAGGCTTGAGATGCCAGCCGTGTGGTGGGCAGAGCTGTTTTCTCTCTCATTATGGTTAAGTTGGCACTCACAGTACTAGTGTAGGTTCCGGAGTGGGACTGCTCTCCCCACGGTGGCTGTGTGTCTGGGGTTGTCCTGGGTCCCTGGCTTCAACCACAGGGAAGCTGTGGGAGCACACACACTGGGCACAGGGGAGTCAGTGGTTGGGAAACCTGGGTTCACTTGTCCCGCCCAAGCCCAGGTCGCCTGAGACTGCATCCCTTCTACTCCCTCACTTGGGACAGCCCTCCCTTATCTCACAGACTGCCGCCAGCCACCAGCCACCAGACCTCTGCATTGCACGGCTCCGGGGAGCGCCACTCACAACTGTGAATGTTACGCAGCGACCCTGTCAGCAACGGCCCCACTTCCCCTCATACACTCTCCTGCTAAGGAGGGAAGGAAAGGCTTCACCCAGCCTCAGAGCTGGACTGGTGGTTGGGCCCAGAGGGGTGTGTGGCCTGTGTGGCTGCCAGGCAGAGACGCTCCGGACCTGATCACCTGCTCTTCTGCCATTACTCTGAACCTTGGCTACTAACCAACACCATCAGCCCTCAGGCTCCGGGTTTCATCATAGCAAAGGTCAACATGGCTTCAGAGTCAACAGGCCTGGATTCAAATTCTGACTCTACCCCTTACCAGTTGGGCAAGTTCCTAATCACTCTCAGTTTTCCCTGCTGTGAAATGGGTGTGATGATTACATCAGTGCCCACTTCATTGAGTTATTATGAAAATTGATTGACACAATATATGCACAATGTGTGACACCTTGTATGTGCTCAGTATGCATTAGCTATCTATTATTTATTATTATCTGTATTATGTTCAACATAGGATAAAGCAATATATCCTACTATATAGTAGAAGTAAATATAACAGAAAGGAGAGAGCCAAAGTTAGTTTTTAAACAAATAATCATTTTCTTTTTGTGTTGTTGTTGTTTTGTTTTGTTTTTAATCCTCACCTGAGGATATTTTCCCATTGATTTTTTTAAACATATTTTTATTGATCCCATTGATTTTTTTTAATTTTTAAAAATATATTTATTGAGCCGACACCAGTTTGGCTCAGTGGATAAAGCGTCAGCCTGTGGACTGAAAGGTCCCAGGTTCGATTCCGGTCAAGGGCATGTACCTTGGTTGCGGGCACATCCCCAGTTGGGGGTGTGCGGGAGGCAGCTGATCGATGTTTCTCTCTCATCGATGTTTCTAACT
>NW_005871153.1:613533-617150 GCF_000147115.1 Myotis lucifugus
GATGTTTTTACAGAGAGGAAGGGAGAGGGATAGTCAGAAACATCAATGAGAGAGAAACATTGATCAGCTGCCTCCTGCACACCTCCAACTGGGGATGTGCCCGCAACCAAGGTACATGCAGTACAGTGTTATTAACTATAATCACCACATTACATCTCAGGCTTATTTATTTTATAACTGGAAGTTTCAACCTTTTGACCCCCCCATTACCCATTTCACTCATATATATATTTTAAAATAAGTTTTTACTTTAAAATATTTTTTGATTTATAGAAAAATTACAAGGATGATACAGAATTCCCATATACTTTCACACCCTGTTTCTTCTGCTTACAAAGAGGCCTGGTGCACAAAATTTGTGCACTGGGGGGAGAAGGGGTCCCTCAGCCCAGTCTGTGCCCTCTTGCAGTCCGGGACCACTCGGGGGATGTCCACCTGCCGGCTTAGGCCCGAGAGGGAATCGGGCCTATGCAAGCAATCAGACATCCCTCTCGCAATCCTGGATCCCTCGCTTCTTACCACCCGCCTGCTCGCTCTTTACTGCTCGGCTCGCTGCTCCTTATTGATACTGCAGAGGCGGAAAGGCTTCCACCACCACCGTTGCACTCGCCAGCCGTGAGCCCAGCTTCTGGGTGAGCGGCGCTCCCTCTGTGGGAGGGCATTGACCACCAAGGGGGAGATCCTGTGTTGAGTGTCTGCCCCCTGGTGATCAGTGCACATCATAGCGACTGGTCATTCCGGTTGTTCCACCATAATGGTCACTTGGGCTTTTATTATATAGACTAGGGGCCCACTGCATGAATTTGTGCACCTTGAAAGGAACTGTGGGCCGCGAGGCTACAGTGGGCAAAGGGGTGGGTCTTGGCCCATCCTCTACATCGCTGCCCAGCCCCTCCTGCTGCGGGCCCCCATCACCTCTCTGCCAGCAGCCCTGCTCCCACTGCCACTGCTCCCATGCGCTGACGGTGCCAGCCCTGCTCGCACCCACTGACAGCATGAAGCTTTTGGGGCCAGCGCCAGCTGCAGGTGCGAGTGGGGCCGGTGCAGTCAGTGGGTGCAAGTGGCGATTGCTGCCCTGATCACCCCTCAGGAGCAGGGGGAGGTGAAGAAGCCCTCAGGGGGAGATTGGGGCCGACAGCTGCCGCTCACACCTACTGACGGTGCTGAGCGATTGGGACCAGTGCTGGGTGCCGGCAGCCAGTGCGAGCAGCAGCTCCAGCACTGGCAGCAGGTGTGAGCACCAGGCGGGACCACTGCATGCAGAAGCAAAGAATTTTCAGTAACCACCAGAGGCTCACCCCGATGACAGCAACCAGTGCCCCACCTTGGTCTGGCGCCCCCACTCACCTGCTCCACCATTCCACCACAGCTGACACCCACCATGTTCTGCACACGCCTCCTAGTGGTCAGCACACATCATAGCAACCGGTTGTTCGGTTGTTCCAGTTGTTCTGCCGTTCAGTCTATTTGCATATTAACATTTTATTATGTAGGATTACTACAGTTATTTTATCACACCTAATGAACCAATAGTGATACGTTATTCTTAACTAAAGCCCATACTTAATTTGGAGTTTTTATTCTTGTGTAATGTTTCACTTTTGTCTAGGATTGTACCCAAGACACCACATTGCATGTCATTGTCATATTTCTCAGCCTCCTACAGAATGTAAGATTTTCTCAGACTTCTCTTGTGTTGGTGAACTTGACAGTTTTGAGGAGTGCTGTTCAGGTATTCTGTGGAATGTCCATCATTTAGGATTTATTGGCTGTTTTCTTCATGAATAGATTGGGGTGATGGGTTTGGGGCGTGGGGGGCAGGATCAAAGAAGTAAAATGTCATTTTCATTACATCATATCAAGGGTACTAGCAACATGACTTATCACTGTTAACGTTGACTTCAATCACTTAGTTGAGGGACTATTTGTAAAGTTTTCTTTCTTTTTAAAGCTCCTTAAAATCATTAAAAGTTTTATTGGTAATTATGCTTCCATTTTTTTATATTTTTATTTTTTTGAGGTGGTTCTCATTGTGGGTTTTTTTTCCTCTTTATTTTATTTTATGTTTTTTACAATATACAAAATAAATCTATTATCAGATTGTAGTTACAAAGTAATTAGCCATTTACATGCAATACACATTAATATTTCAAGAAAAAAAGATTTTAAATATAATAATATTACCAAAACTGTACTAACATAGTATAATATCACAAAAATTGTAGGAGATATTAAAAATCTGCAAATAACAGGATTACTTCTATTATATTCTAAAAATTTTTTTTTCTCTGGCTCTATTTTGGTTCATCAGTTTATGTTGTTCATTATATTCCACAAATGAGTGAGTTCATGTGATATTTGTTTTTCTCTGACTGACTTATTTTGCTTAGCATAATGCTCTCCAGTTTCATCCATGCTGTTGCAAATGGTAAGAGTTCCTTCTTTTTTACTGCAGCGTAGTATTCCATTGTGTAGATGTACCACAGTTTTTTAATCCACTCATCTGCTGATAGGCACTTAGGCTGTTTCCAAATCTTAGTTATTGTGCTGTTATGAACATAGGGGTACATATATCTTTTCTCACTGGTGTTTCTGTTTTAAATTTATGGCCCTCTGCTAATCTTGCTCTTTAGTTCTCTGATGGATCCAAGGCCATGGGAAACCACAGGAAACTAAAGGTGCGCCTGGGAAGGTGATAAGAACCCATTAATTAATTTTATCAATCTCTCCTTATGAACACCAGATGTCAAGAACATTACAACCTGCTAATAGTAAAGGACTATGTCCCACAGGGGAAGGGTTCTTTTTAGTGAACTGGTAATCTCAAAGCCTCTCAAAGAGATTTCCCCCAGGCCTTGTATATTTTGCACCCCTTCCCAAAAATCCAGATGGCACCATTTTATAGGGTACTACAGATATTCTATTTCGCAGAAAATGCTTAGCTATTCCTGTTGATTTTATTGTTTAAAGTAGGAAAGCTATATATTTGAGTTGAAGTGTCATAGGATAAGATTATTATTATTATGTTTTATTATTATCCTTTTTTAAACTATAAGAGAAAGTTTATTTAGGAAGTTACAGAGATAGAAGAAGTAATCCTAGAAGAAATGGGCTTAGGAAACAAGAGGCCAAAGAAGGGGCCTTGGAGCTTAGGAGAAAGAGAGGCAAGGAAAAATGTGCCTAAAAAAAAAAAAATGTGCCTGGGGAAGAGGGTAGGGAAAGGCACGCGCATGCTCCAGAGAGAGAGCCACCAAGGTCCCTTTATTATAAATTTTGAATTCCAATTGGAGATGAATCTTAAGATGTAGCTGTGACACAGGCAAATGAAAATGGCATTAGGACTGTTGGTTTTAAGGGGACCTAGACGGACTGACAGGTATTAGGACAAGTGTGGGAAAGGGGGCTAGGTAAGCCACCATGTTCTTCCATTCAGTGGGTGTCTTTTCATTTTATTGGTGGTTTCCTTTGCTGTGCAAAATCTTTTTAGTTTTCTGTAGTCCCACTGGTTTGTTTATTTTTTATTTCCCTTACCTGAGGAGATACATCAGAAAAAATAATTCTAAAAGCAATGTCAGAGATTGTACTGCCTATGTTTTCTTCTAGGATTTTTAGGGTAT
>NW_005871153.1:618912-619892 GCF_000147115.1 Myotis lucifugus
TTTATTTGATTTGAGGTCAGGATAATGCTGGTTTTGTAAAATGAGCTTGGGAGTCTTCCCTCCTCTTGAACTTTTTGGAATATTTGAGAAGGATAGGTGTTAGTTCTTCTTTGAATGTTTGATAAAATTCACCTGTGAAGCCATCCAGTCCAGGACTTTTGTTTGTTGGCAGTTTTTTTTATTACTGCCTCAATTTTATTAGTTCTAATTGGTCTGTTCAGATTTTCTGTTTCTTCTTGATTCAGTCTTGGAAAATTGTATGTTTCTAGGAATTTTTTTTTTAATATATTTTATTGATTATTTTACAGAGAAGAAGGGAGAGGGACAGAGAGTCAGAAACATCGATGAGAGAGAAGCATCGATCAGCTGCCTCCTGCACACCCCCCACCGGGGATGTGCCCGCAACCAAGGTACATGCCCTTGACCGGAATCGAACCTGGGACCCTTCAGTCCGCAGGCCGACGCTCTATCCAGTGAGCCAAACCGGTCAGGGCTGTTTCTAGGAATTTATCAATTTTTTTCTAGATGGTCCAATTTGTTGACATATAATATGTATAATATTTTCTTACAATTATTTGTATTTGGATTCTTTTTGCTGCTCTGATTGGGTGTTTTCTGCTACCTTGTCTTCCAAATCACTGATTTGATCCTCTCCTTCATCTAGTCTGCTATTGATTCCTTCTAATTTACTCTTCATTTCAAATATTGTATTTGTCATTTCTGACTGGTTCCCTTTTTTATGGCTTCTATGTTATTTTTTATACTTGATATCTCTTTGTAAAAGATGTCACTAAGTTTCTTGAACATCCTATAAAGATTGTTTTGAACACTGCATCTGGTAGATTGCTTGCCTCCATTTTATTTTGTTCTTTTTTTCTGGGGATTTCTTATGTCCTTTCATTTGAGGCATGTTTCTTTGTCTTCCCATTTTGGTTGCCTCTATGTATTTGTTTCTGTGTATTAAATCTGTTATGTCTCTC
>NW_005871153.1:629185-629974 GCF_000147115.1 Myotis lucifugus
TATCTTTTTGCCTGACACACTACTCAATACTAAATGTTAATAATGATGGCAATTAATTATCTTCTTGGCCATTATCAATCACTGAGCCTTTTTTTTTTTTTCTGGAATTGGGGCATTCAAAAACCATTAAAGACAACTTTCCTGCTCTTGAGCAATAACGTTGTTGCTAGTTGCTTAGAATTTCTCAGTTTCCAGGCTTTTCCCCCTCAGAGCTGCATTTACTCACTTGGCGTGGGCTCTGAACTAGCAGCAACTTATACTTGTATTGTTAACGTAAAAAACAAACAAACAAACCTTGAAACCTGTAAAGAATTTTTGTGAGTTTATTTGAGCCAAACTGTCAACATATACCAGGGAAGCAGAACCTCAAGGAATTGAGATAATGCTCCGGAGAATGGGGGGTTACATTTGTATTTATACATTGCAATCAAAGGAGGGTTCCATGAAATTCATTGGTGATAGATTAAAGAGGTGGGATAAGCAAAGCGGAAGAAACCCCTGGGATTGGATAAAAAGTAAAATGATGGTCACATACTTAGGTGGGTGCAGGAACAAATAACAAGATAATGAAGGAATATGTGGTATCTGTCCTGGCCCCCAGCACATTTGGTTGTGCCCCAAGGCTCCAGAAAGAGGGAAGTTACAAGTTACCCAGACATTTTAAAATTATGTTATCATAGATGCAAAAAGACAGATAGGCTCAGTTAAGGTAAAAGTTTGGCCCTTTATCAAGGGGAAGAATACCTGCCTTAGGAAGTAACTTGCGCACCAATAACCTGCCTTTTGTTA
>NW_005871153.1:634325-635911 GCF_000147115.1 Myotis lucifugus
ATTGATTGTGCTACATTCCTCAGAGCTCTTATCATTTTTTTAATTGAATCTTTATTGTTGAAAGTATTACATATGCCCGCCTTAATCCCCCCTCCCCCCATTGATCTCTTCTAACCCACCTCCACCCCTCACCCCAGGCCTCAGACACCCTATTGTCTGTGTCCACGGGTTATGCATATATGCCTACAAGTTCTTTGGTTGATCTCTTCCCACCCACCCTCCCCCGCCTTCCCTCTGAGATTCTACAGTGTGTTCATGCTTCTATGTCTCTGAATCTATTTTGCTCATCAGTTTATTTTGTTCACTAGATTCCACATATGAGTGAGATCCTGTGATATTTGTCTTTCTCTAACTGACTTATTTCGTTTAGCATAATACTCTCCAAGGGCTCTTATCTTGAAAGGGCTTTATCTCGAACCCTTTTATAGCCCCGGTCATTTCTTCGCTTTGTACACTTGTCTAATCTCCCTCACTGGACTGTAGGTTACAAAGAGGCAGGGAGAGGGTGTGAATGTTTGGAAAGTGTTTAATAAAGTGACAAGAATTCAGTTTTATTTATTATGCACTGCAGAATCCTATAGTAACACTGGCAATGAACATGAAAGCTCACCTACAATTCTATCATTCTAATCTCTTTTTCTATTTCCCTTCCATTCCCTCACGCATTAAACATTAGGAGAAGCACGGCCAGTCCTGGATCAGGAGTAGCTTTTCCACACCCTGAGTACAAATTTGCATTTTGCTTTTAATTATTTTTCCTCTTTGCTTAGCCTAAGTATCCTGAGACTGCAAAATATATCTGCACGATATGGCTTTAGTGGCCACCTAATAGTCTATCAAGGACATATGCTTTAAAGGACTTATTTCGGTGTAAGAAGCCAACATTTAGGAGTGAACATTCACACCATTTGACCTTGCATTGCAAGGTCTGGTGCTCCGTCAAGGTTAGACTGAAGGATCGGGTTGTAGAGTTGCGGGCGGGCCGATCCCCAGCAGAGCGACTCCCGGCCGCAGGCGGTGTGCCATTCACGCCCTCCCCGCGCCCCGCCCGCCCCGCCCGCACCTGGAGAATTGGCGCCTTTTCCCCCACCCTGCCCCGCCCCTCGCTCGCTCCGGGGGCGGGCCCAGGTCCTGTGCGTGCTTTGCCGGGGGCGATCCGTTTGCAGAACGCCTCTTGAGGTGTACGTGCTGCAGGAAGTGACGCAAGCCCCCGGGGGGTCGCAGGAGGCGGGGCCAGACTATAAATAGCGGTGGGCCCGCCGCCTGCTCAGAGGGTGTCAGCCAGCTTCTGCCGGCGGAGGTGCGGTCAACTGCGGGCGGAGGGGGCTCCGGGGTAAGTGACGCGCCGCTGCTCGGACTCCTACGACCCGGGGCTTCTGCGGGGTCGGTCCGGCCGATCTGCGGAGCGGCCCCGCTCGGCGCTGTCCAATCTCCGCGGTGGACGCGTGGAGGCTGCGGCGCCTCCAGGGCGCGGACGGGTGGAATGGATCGGGTCCCGCGTGCGAATTGGGAGGAGGCCTCATTCTTTTTTTGATTGGTTGGTTGGTGCGCTTGTTTTTTGTCTTATTTTTTTTTTTTATTTTTTT
>NW_005871153.1:636666-647839 GCF_000147115.1 Myotis lucifugus
AATAGAGATTTCTCTCTCCCTCCACTGGATGAAAGCCGATAGAAAAAATCCTCAGGTGAGGATTAACTACAATAATTTGTCTTTGATGGAATGTTCTTTGTCCGGCAATGGGGTGCTTCTAGTCTAGTCTGTGCTGAAGATTGTTGGGTAGGGAAGAGTGCCTCGGCTAATTGTGCCCTAAGGGGAGGCATTTATTACAATATGATAATGTACATGTACTTATTAAAAATGAAGCAAGGCTCACGGCTGAATTTGAATTAGACAACAATGAAAGCGAGTTAAAAATGATCTTGTCCTGGCTGATGTAGTTGGAGCATCCTGCCATTCACCCAAAGGTGGCAGGTTCAATTGCCGGTCAGAGCACATACCCAGGTTGCAGGTTTGATCCTGGATTGAGGCTCTGTGTGGGAGGCAACTAGTCTATGTTTCTCTTCTCTCTCAAAAAAAAATTTTTTTTAATGTCCTCTGAGGTCTTTTGGAACTCTTCTTGTGTGTTTGCCTTCTGTATGCTTTCCCTGACCACTACACAGGTAAACCGCAATGACTTCAAGTGGTCCTGACCTTCCAATTGGGCAGTCTTTTTTCAGAAAGCTGAATGGTAATAAAGATGCTGCTTGTTTTCTTTGATTTCCTCCACTGCCTTTTCAATTTAGACTCTTAAAGCTAGGAAAGACCCTGACCTTCTCTTTACAAGTCATTCTGTGTATATTCAAGTATGAGGTCCGAGGGCCCAGCAAAAGTTTTGTAAGTTCATGTAGTCTCATTTTCACTGGCAGTATTTTGCAAAATGGGTATCTGTAATCAATTGCTTGAGGTCTTGGAGCCCTACCCATGTAAGCTTTAAAGTTTTCTACTTTTAAAAATCTCCCTACTACCCAAGCTTTGCTCAGTGATTTCAGGATGAAACAGAATAGTGACCGATAGGAAAAGATTCCAGGTATCAGGTTTTCATTGCATTCTTATCATTCCCAAATGATGTGAAAAATGAACTTCATACATTAAGCATGCCCCTGTATTAAGGAATAGAATCTCGTCACCATGTAATTCCATGTCAAGTATTATTCAGGATAGGCACAGCAATCAGAAGAGGCTTCACAGATGGCCCTTGAGTAGGACTTCAAGAACAGGGGAAGAATGTTAGTGGGTAAGGGCAGGACTGGCTTCTGTTTCATTCTGGAGAAAGTAGAGGGCAGTGAAGTATTAGGTAGTGAAGGCCTCTAGAACAGCCTCAAGCAGGCAAAAGGAACTTCACTTTATCTGAGCTCCGAGGACTTTGAAACTGGCCTCTTTCCTAAACTGAAGGTAGTTTTTCAGTGATAACAAGTGACTTGTTTTTATTTCAGGTAAAATGGAGTAGGAGCTTTGAGTGTTATAAATAGGTGAAAGCATATTTTAGTTCCTGATCTCCTGCTCTCCTGGTTTTGAGACACCCCAAAGGAGTGTCTCAAAACCTCAAGACAATTACTATATTTAAAAAATTAAATAGAAATTAATGCCACGTTTATAGAAAGTGGGAATATTTGAATTTTAAAGAAGTTTGAGATTGTAGTCTACTACCTTTGCCTGTCTCCTGTCTTCCATTCCATGGCTCAATTGAAAACATTTCAGATCCTCCTTCCATTTCATGTTCAGAAACACAGGGGGCTGTTTTGCTTACTTTAATTATCATTATTAATGTGAGCAACTGAGTAGTTTTCCCATTTATTGTTAAGAACACCAAAGATATGCCAGGTGCTCATATGAATAAAAATCAAGGT
This sequence comes from Myotis lucifugus, assembly GCF_000147115.1. NCBI lineage: Eukaryota > Metazoa > Chordata > Mammalia > Chiroptera > Vespertilionidae > Myotis > Myotis lucifugus. The sequence continues at coordinate 638,424 of NW_005871153.1, forward strand.
GATGTTTGGTTTGTTTCTCTTTATTAATCCTCACCCAAGGATATTTTTCCATTGATTTTTAGAGGTACGTGCCCTTGACTGGAATCGAACCCAGAACCCTTCAGTCCTTGGGCCAACTCTCTGTCTACTGAGCCAAACTGTTTAGGGGCTGGTTTGTTTCTTGTAATAGATTATCAGCATTGGTGGTGATATCTTGAAATAAGCCAAATAAGAGTTGCTGGGTGTGTTTATAGATAGGATAGTGTTATTGCAACTAGTCTGGAAAGTTAGAACATTTAAATTAATGATTTCAGTTGGAAGAAAATTCATTAAGGGGTTCTTTTAAATAGAAGGCTTTACTGTGTGTGAGGTAGTTTTATTTTATTTTTTGAAACAGATTGGTGTGTGAGGTAATTTTAAAAGAATGATTCAAATTCTCTGTATAAAATTTCAGAATAACTTTTGTGGATATCATAGCATTATATTCTTCACAGATATGTTAAAATAGGAATTGCCTAGGTCACAGTTTTCTCTAACTTGATTTCTTTATGTTATAGTCTTAATTTTATACCTGGGGATTGAAATAGGAATATCTGTTTTCTCAGTAAAAAAATGTGCTTCGATTTTAATTATACAAAACCATACTTAGATGTTTTATTAATGTAGACTTGCAATCACTCAATCTCATCATTTATTTAAATCCTTTATTTAGATCATTTTTTAAATATGTTGTCACTTTAGTGTTAAAATTAATTTAAAACTGGAAGCCTTTAGGAATGGCTGATTCAGATGAGCATTAAAGTAAGCTGCTTTTTCCTAGAAAAGGATGATTAAAATTGGTTCAGGGTGGGGCCTTCTAGTTCTGGCTCTAGTGATTGGGTTAGGGCAGTTCTGGTGCAACGATAGTGATAAGCATTTTGTACCAGATGGGGCAAGAGTTTGTGCTTCTAAGAATATGATCTATTTATTGGTTATTGGCTCTGGTCTTTAAAGCTACAGAATTAAGTAAAATATGTTAATAGGTTTTGATAGGAGGCTTTTCTAATTCCAGTTTATATAATGTCTTGTTAAAATTAGTTTCTTAATATTTTTAGAAATGAGAACACAATTTCTATAACCCAGTAACACATTGAACTTCATTTTTAGATTATAATTTTTCAGCCTTGAACAAGTCACTTAACCTCTCAGATAATTTGGCTCTTCATCTAGGAAATAGCATACTCTGTTTTTCCTTTTGTGTATTCTTTTTGCATCAAAGATCTATCATGTCATTTATAGGAACTGTTCTTTTAATCAGAAGGATCAGGTTTTCTCTCTTTTTCTATTGAAGATGCTTTGTTGTATTTTTTTTTTCAGGTGCCAGTCTATTTCTTTTGTATTTATGCCTTCAACTAAATTCAGTTACATAAATCTACATACCATGGGTGACAGTCTAATTAGTTTTCCCCATGTTTTTAATTTTGAAAAGATTTACAAGAAAAATTGAAATAACAGTAATATGCATATCCATACACCCTTTACCTAGACTCATCAGTCGTTAACAGTTTCCACATTTGCTTTATTTCTTATATACTTTTTAAATGAAAGTTACAGACATTACAATACCTCATCCTTAAATTTTTACCCATTAATCTCCTAAGCACAAGGCGTTCTCCAAAAACACAATACCGTTATCACATTCCCCAAATCTAACTGATGCAATACTGTTCCAGTATATAATTTATACCGAAATTTCTTATTTCTCCCAATAATGTCCTTGAGGCTGTCTACTCACCACACCTCAATTTGAGATCTAAGCAAAGATTTCCATAAACTTGTCATGTAAACTAAATATCTTGGTGAGAAGCCCTTTCTAGAAAAGTGATAATATTTAAAAGTAAACTTGAGCCTGTTTGGCATGGCTCAGTGATTGAACGTCGATGAACGTCGATTATGAACCCAGGAGGTCATGGTTCAATTCCTGGTCAGGGCACATGCCTGGGTTGTGGGCTCTATCCTTAATAGGGGGGGTGCAGGAGGCAGCCAGTCAATGATTCTCTCTCATCATTGATGTTTGTCTCGCTCCTCCCTTCCTTTCTGAAATCTACAAATCTATTTTAAAAAATAAAAATTAAGCCCTAGCCAGTTTTGCTCAGTGGATAGTGCATTGGCCTGTGGACTGAATGGTGCTGGGTTCTATTCTGGTCAAGGGCATGTTCCTAGGTTGCAGGCTTCTGCCTGGTCAGGCGTGTTCAGGAAGCAACCAATAGATGTGTTTCTCTCATGTTGAGATTTCTGTCTTTCCCTCTCTCCCACCCTCTCTAAAAATCAATGGAAAAATATCCTCGGGTGAGGATTAAATAATAAAATTTAAAAATGAAGAATTAAAATATAAAATAAAAAGTTTTAAAAGTAACTTTGATACATAATCTAGTGTAATAAAAGCTTTTATTATTTTGATGCAATGCATCTATCTCATTATAATTGTTTTATTACTAGGCTCTTCTGTGTGGCAGCTCAGAATGATGGATCAAGCCAGATCAACATTCTCCAACTTGGTAAGATATTTTAAGTTTATATTTCTCTCAACAGTTTGTAAGAATATGAAGTATGCAATGATGACTTTCACCAAGTAAGCATGAAATAATATCCAAAGCTATTATCAGGTATTCATTTACATTTGAAATGGTGATCATAACTCATCCCACAAAAGAAGAATATATTTAGTCTTGAATAGAATTAATTATAGAAAATCTTGTCGGGTCTTTCAGGGTATTTGGGGCATTGTGGAGGGGAACTGCCAAGTAGATCAGAAGAACTAAAAGCACAGATCAACATGTATTTGCATAACCAACCCTGAATGAAAAGGCTGAAGGAGATGAAGAAGGCCAGTCAGTATATGTTCTAGCCTTAACCTGCCATTGACAGAACTGGGTACACAGAAGAATGTTGGTTTGAAAAGGGAACTGCCTTTGTTGTTGTTAACCCTCACCCCAGGATATTTTTTCCATTGATTTTTAGAGAGAGTGGAAAGGAGGAGAGAGAGAGAGAGAGAGAGAGAGAGAGAGAGAGAGAGAGAGAGAGAGAGAGAGACACACGTCGATGTGAGAGACATACAAATTGGTTGCTTCCTGAACACGATTGGTTGCCTCCCCCACACACCCCGACCAGGGTCAGGATTGAGCCTGCAACCCAGGTACATGGCTTTGGCTGGAATGGGGCCCAGGACCCTTCAGTTCACAGGCCGACTATCCAATGAGCCAAATCAGCTAGGGCAGGGACTTCTTCTTCCTTAAGAATATATCGCAAGTCATGGTAATGGCCCAGTAATAATTATATTACCCAACCAAACTTTTTTGTTAATGTCCCTCCTCCCTTCTTAATGCTTTCTTTATTTTTTAAAAAAATCTCAGTTTGGTGGAGAACCGTTGTCATATAGCCGGTTTAGTCTTACACGGCAAGTAGATGGCGATAACAGTCGTGTGGAGATGAAACTAGCTGCAGAGGAAGACGATATTGACAATAACGTGAGGGGTAATCGTGCTCACGCAAAACGGAAAAGGCTTAATGGATTAATCTGCTGTGGGACTACTGCTGTGATCATCTTTTTCTTGATCGGTAAGAGTGCCATTTAAACCTTAAATGTTCCTTGTCACCAATTCTAGGAAGTTGTTAATTCAGTTCAGCAGACATTTATATTGTACCTTCTTATGTGCCGTTGTGCAAGGTAGTAGAAATACAATAATTAAGATTCTAAACCTGTCTTTGAGTTTAGCCTGGTGGGAGAAAGGCACATGAATCATTTCAGTGTAATGTGCAAGTGTTAGACTAGAAATAGGCCCAGGATATTTGTAGCATTGAAGCTTGGCCTAAGGATTCAAGGAAGGCTACTAGGAAGAAAAGTCACCCATGCTTTGAAAAAGTAACTGTTTAAAATAAAGTTATATAATTTATTAGATAAATGGTTTAAAATATATAAAACATACATTGATTCCTTTATAACTGCTTTAAATTTGATTAAAACCAGCATTTTGAAGACTAAGCTGAAAATATTTTAACCCCTATAGGAATAGATTATAAATAAAATCCTGTGAATTCAGCTCTGTACTTTTTCATCCCTAGGATTTTTGATTGGCTATTTGGGCTATTGTAAACGTGTAGAGCCAAAAACTGAATGTGAGCAAACAGAGTCTGCAGCAGTAGAGACTGAAGAGGAGACTGAAGAGGACTTGCCTGAAGTCTCTCCCCACTTATTTTGGTCAGACCTCAAAGCAATGTTGTCAGAGAAACTGAATTCGGCAGACTTCACCAAGACAATCAGGTGAGTTAGAGCGACTTCACAAGTTGGACCTGAATATCTAAACAAAGGTGACCGGTCTGGAGGAAAGGCTTTTTAGAGCAGGGGAGGCTTCCCATGTTTTGTTAGAGGGTAAAGGAGTCAGTAAAGAATTCAAACTATGATAGGGAAAAAAGTAGAACTTTTGTGGGGACTCTCCTTTTTCTTAAAAAGAATTCACAGGTCCTTAATCTTTGTTATCTGCTTCTTTGTTGCTTGCTATCAGACTTTTTGCTCTGATTTTCCATCCTAACCCATTTTTAAAATTTATTGTTGGTACTAACCCCTTTTTTAGATCATGCTAAGCTCTGCTACTCTCGCCAAGTCATCTTTATCCTCTAGATGGAGACTAATTGACATGTCTCTAGTATTCCTTGATTTCTTCTGGTTCTCACTCATTAATCCATGTCTTAAGAAGTGTTGTAAGGTTTCTTTCTGTCCTTAGATTTTTAAAAATTGATTATATAGAGAGATAAAAACATCAATTAGCTGCCTCTTGCACCCCCCCTACGGGGGATCTAGCTCACAACCTGGGTAGGTGCCCTGATAGGGAATCAACCGGCAACTTTTGGTGCGGTCCACGCTCAACCAGCTGAGCCACAAAAGGGCAATCCTTAGATTTTTAAGTTCTTCCTTACACACATATCTAACTCTGTAAAGAACAAATTTATATTTTACCTTTTTCTAGCTATACTAGCTTCCTATAGTTTCCAATGGTACAATAGTTCTTTTAGTCTTAAATTAGAAATATTGGCATTTTTATCACATCTGATGAATACTTTTGTGTATACTGTACATCAGACATTATGGATGAAATGAGAATATTGTCTACTAAAAGAAAAAGACCAAATAATTAATATGCCATGTATATTTACAAATAGCCATGGCAGATCAGAATAATAAGTTTTGCTTTCAGGGGATTCACAATACTTTAAAGTAGATAAAACTAGTGGTCTATACCTGAAACTTATGTAATGTTATTAACCAATGTTCTCTCAGTTAAAAAACAATTTGCTTGATATTTGAGTTTAATATTTATTTTAACAGTGACATTTTTCCTCCAGGCAGCTGAATGAAAATTCTTATGTCCCTCGTGAGGCTGGATCTCAAAAAGATACAAACCTTGCTTTTTATATTGAAGATAGATTCCGTAAACTTCAATTCAGCAAAGCCTGGCATAATGAACATTTTGTTAAGATTCAGGTCAAAAGCAGGTATGTTGAAAGATGGCAAACTTATTTTATAGAAGCAGCTACTTTTAGTTATGATAAATATAGCAAAGACTAAGTGTATTAAAGCCATTTAATTTTTTTCCCAATGGTGGTCTTAGCTTCATTTAAATCTTTTTAACAGTGATCCAAATTCAGTGACCGTAATTGCTATGAACAATGGCGGGCCATACCTCCTGGAGAATCCTCAGGGTTACGTGGCATATAGTAAGGCTACGACAGTTACTGTAAGTAAGATAAAATAGTGCATGACTTCTTTTCTCTCTGTTGAATAGCTCACAAGCTCATTGTCTTTACTATTCTTAGGAGTTATATATAAATTTACTTGTAAAATGTGACTGGTTAAAATTAAACCCTAAATCTTCATCCTAGTTGGCAAGGCTCTAAGTAGGATTACTGCTCCCTTCTCTTCACTCTGCTCTGACCACTCTTTTTTTTTTTTAATATATTTTATTGATTTTTTACAGAGAGGAAGGGAGAGAGAGAGTTAGAAACATCGATGAGAGAGAAACATCGATCAGCTGCCTCCTGCACATCTCCTCCTGGGGATGTGCCCGCAACCCAGGTACATGCCCTTGACCGGAATCGAACCTGGGACCTTTCAGTCCGCAGGCCGACGCTCTATCCACTGAGCCAAACCGGTTTCGGCAGCTCTGACCACTCTTAATCTCCCTGCTGTTCCTCAAACACTCAAATTCAAGCACACTCTCACCTCAAGGCCTTTATAAAACTTGCCTTTTCCTTTGCTAGGACCACTCTTCCCTAAATATCTGCATGGCTTGTTTCCTCACTTTGTGCAAGTCTCTTATCTAATACTAGAGGCCCAGTGCACAGATTTGTGCACTGATGGGGTCCCTCCGCCTGGCCTGTGCCCTCTCACAATCCAGGACCCCTCAGGGGATGTCAGACTGCCGGATTCAGCCCGATCCCCGCAGGCCAGGCCAAGGGACCCCACTGGTGCATGAATCTGTGCACCGGGCCTCTAGTATGCATATAAGGTCTTTGGTTAATCTCTTTTCGCCTTCCCCTCTTCCCTCTGAGATTCATCAGTCTGTTCCATGCCTGTGTGTTGAGCTGCCCCCTGGTGGCCAGTGCGCATCATAGCTACTGGTCAAACTGTCAGACACTTATCATATTAGCCTTTTATAGATATAGAAGATTGCCTCCCTAGGGAAATCTTCCTTGATTACCTTATCAAAAATGTCCTTCCTTTAATCACTTCCTCTTACCTTGCTTTATTTTTCTTCATGGTACTTGTGGCACCTGACATTATTCATTTGATGCTACATTGGAATATAAAGAGCTAGGAGTTGGTTTCATTTATTACTGTGTCCTAGAGCTTTGGACAGTGCCTGACACATGGTAGTATGTTATTTGCATATATCAGATTCCCCCTTATGTGGGGACAGATCAATACCATCTTGGCTGCAACCAATCTTAGCTTGATTCTTTAATTCTTGATATTATGAAATTTAGGCAAATGTGGCCCAACTATTACAGAAAATCAAAAAACATCTGGATAGAATAGTCCTATATAGGTTTTTCAGGTTTAAAAGCCACATATGTATGTCAGGGGCCTTTCTAGTGGTGCCTTTTAAGCCAGATGAAGTTTTATTGTTCTTCTGTCTTCCTGCTTAATCTGTGCTGTGTCCTGTGTTACCTACAAGTTAGGGGTTTGGAGGTGGGTGGAATGTTCTGCTAAAAAACATTGAGGATTTTAGTTCCCCTGCAAGCTTTCTCTATTTAGATATTTGGTTATTAATGTCAGTTTATCTGAATTGGATTAGTAGAGTTTAGGAACATTATGATGACAGCTTATATAAACATCTAAATATTGATCTATGCAAGTCACTTTGTTATAATAGACGATTCTTAGACAAATTTATTATCAGCTTTCAGTTAGGGAATATGTATGTCTTCAGTTGTCTGGGGTTCAAATATGAGACCATTATGTAATTGGATGTAATTGGTGCTGCCATGGCTAGCCTAAAATATTTATATTGGTATATGTCTCTGTTTAACATATCTTGTTATCCTTTCTCTTCCCCCAAGATGTCTGAAGCAACATAAAATAGATTAAATGTACTTTACTTAATCTAAATATATCAATGTAGATTAAAGACAGCGTGGGATAATGAAAGACATGAATGTAGGAGGCAAGAAATGTGGACTTCATTCCTGATAACCCTGACTACTTTTTTAAAAAAATAGGTTTTTATTGATTTCAAAAGAGGAAGGGAGAGAGAGATAGAAACATCATTGATGGCAGAGAATCATCGATCTGGCTGCCTCCTTCTGGGGATCATTCCCCAACCCAGGAATAAATCATGACCTCCTGGTTCATGGGTTGATGCTCAACCAGTGAGCCACAGTGTGGCCAGGCAACCCTGACTACTTTTAACTTTAGAAATCACATGTATCCTTTCTAGGTCCTGGCCCTTTTTTACTCTGTCTTGAGTGTGATCTGTAAAACCATTCTTCCTTAGACTTATGGCTGTTCTAATACCATAACGCTCATTAAATCTAATGTCTTTATTTTAGGGTAAATTGGTCCATGCCAATTTTGGCACTAAACAAGACTTTGAGGCTTTAAGCACTTCTGTGAATGGCTCTTTAGTGCTTGTTAGAGCAGGGAAAATCACAATTGCTGAAAAGGTAAGTATGAGTTACACATTGTTGTCATAACCTTCCTCAGTTAAATGCTATTATTAATTTTATTATGTCCTGAAAACAAGTGGTCTTAAATGCTCATACCTGAAAATATAAATTTATTAAAGTACTTAATGAATACCTGCTGGGGTCCAGCCCCATGGGGTCCAGGGGTTCCCAAAGGTGTGGACGGAGTCGGCGAAGAAGGTTTTACACGGAGACAGCGTTCAGAACTCTCTAGCTTTCCTTAGCCTCCGTGGATCTTCCTGCTTGTCTGTTGGGGGGAGGGAGGCTAGCCCTTCCTCCATCAGAAATTGCCTTGGGCATACATACTCCTCTGTATTCACAACTTCTCACTTCAACCCCAAAAGCCGCAGCTTCACATTTCTACCCTGAATTGGCTCCACCCCCGAGCCTCAGCACCTCAAAACAAAACCCCAATTTTGAGCCAAATTGTTAGTTTTACCTTTTGTGTCAAGAGCTAACTTTGATATGTTAAAAACTAAGTAAAATCCACTTACTCAATCCAAAACAGGCATTAAAAAGAAAAACCCCAAATGCTCTCTTGTATCCATTTTAAGAGTAGGATTGGTGCTTTCCACCATTACCTGAGTCCTGATCTATCACCCCAGGGAGAGCTTGCCAATCCTGCACTTTCCTGGGGTGGAAAGGCTGCAGTGGGGTTAAGGATAAGGCTCCTTGGGCCTACCTTCTCCCATGCCTTTACATTTACCTTTCCGGCACCTTTCCTTCCTCAGAAAAGCATGGACATGTTAAAAGATCAATACGGAGTCTTTTTTCTTCTAGACTCAGTATGGCACATCTTCTCATTCTAAAGATCAATACAGAGTCTTCTTTCTTCTAGACTCAGTATGGCACATCTTCTCAATCTAAGTTCTGTACTATCCACCCACTTACCCTACTTATCCTCTATAGGGGGGTCTGCAGCACCCTACGGTGGAGTCCTATCCGTCCCGAGTGCGGGGGGGCTTACCTAGGGGAATCCTGTTCCAAGGGTTCCCAAAGGTGTGGACGGAGTCGGCGAAAACTATCCACCCTCTTCCTATGGTGGAGTCCTATCCGTCCCGAGTGCAGGGGCCTTACCTAGGGGAATCCTGTTTGGCCTGTCCGGGCGCCATATGCTGGGGTCCAGCCCCATGGGGTCCAGGGGTTCCCAAAGGTGTGGACGGAGTCGGCGAAGAAATGTTTTACACGGAGACAGAGTTCAGAACTCTCTAGCTCTC
>NW_005871153.1:647939-666114 GCF_000147115.1 Myotis lucifugus
GGAAGGATCCTCGGAGGCTAAAGGAAAGCTAGAGAGTTCTGAACCGCTGTCTTCGTGTAAAACATTCTTCGCCGACTCCGTCCACACCTTTGGGAACCCCCTGGACCCCATGGGGCTGGACCCCAGCAAATACCAATTATCTAAAGTCAATAGGATACTTCAAAACTGTGGCATATCTGCTTGGATTTTGTAGCCATTGTCTTTTAGTGAAAATGAACTTATCAAAAATGCTTCAGTAAAAGCAGTTTAAATTGTACCTATGTAACAGTTTTGTGTGTGTGTGTGTGTGTGTGTGTGTGTGTGTATATAATTCAGTTATAACTAGCTTTTAGAAAAAAATTAAAGTCACATCTACACAAACAACTAGAATGGAACATATTAAGACAGTAAATATCTTGGATGGGTTTTTATTATTTCTCTAATAAACTCTTAGTGAATATGAAGACATTTTTCCTAAACATAAGCTATTTTGAATATTGGGAGTAGGTGTTATCCTCTGTAACCCTTTGTCAGCATAAAGTCTAGTATGTATTTTAAATTTATATGATTAGTTCTTCATATTCTGAGCTTTGTGTTTTGTTTTTTAGGTTGCAAATGCTGAAAGTTTAAATGCAATTGGTGTTTTGATCTACATGGACCATACTAAATTTCCCATTGTTGATGCAGAGCTTCCATTGTTTGGACATGTGAGTTCTTTGAGCAAATGAGTTTTTGGGTTCTCTAAATTATTGCTAGATTTCACTTACATTAGTAAAAATAAAACTGTGCCTTCCTTAAATACTTTTGTCTGGGAGCATTTTAGCAGTAAGCAGGAAGATAAATTATATGACATTGAAACCTAGTTGCTACTTATTGCTAAAAGTACTTGATCAGTATAATCTAGTCCCCTAGTATCCATGGTTTTGCTTTCAGTTATCCACTGTCAATTGTGATCTAAGAATATTACATGGAAAGTTCCAGAAATAATTCTTAAATTTTAAATTGTGTGCTTTCCTGAGTAGCATAATGAAATTTTGAAAAGGAGACATGTACTACTATTTGTAATACTTTAAACATAAAATTAAAAGAATTTTTTTGAGTTATCCCACTCTGCCCAGCCTGCGATTGGAATCATCCCTTTGTCCAATGTAACAACTTTACACACACTACCTGCCCATTAGTCACTAAGTAGCCATCTCAGTTATCAGATTGACTGGCATGTTATCACAGTGGTTATGTTCAAGAAAGATGTGGGATGCTAGCAGTTTGAATATGCCAAAGAGGAAGCAATAAAGTATATGTAGGGTTCAGTACTCATCCACAGTTTCAGGCATCCACTAGGGTCTTGGAATATATTTCCCACTGATATGAGGAGACTATTGTAGTGTCTTGAATTGAATTTGGCATATGCCATAAAAAGCAAGAGTCACGTACCATAGTGCCACTCAGACTTACAGACTTTAAGGTGCTAAACTAAGCTTGGGCTATAGCCTCATACTCAATCTGAATCTTACAAGGAAATTTCTTGAACAAGTACCTGATAGAAGTGATTGCTCTTTTGTTTTACTAGGCTCATCTGGGAACAGGTGACCCTTATACGCCAGGATTCCCTTCTTTCAATCATACTCAGTTTCCACCGTCTCAGTCATCAGGATTGCCTAATATACCTGTCCAAACCATTTCCAGAGCTGCTGCAGAGAAACTGTTTGAGTAAGTTCTTATTTGAAAACTGCCTTTCCGGGTGAGACTTTATGATTAAGGAGAATAATCTGTTGATTTGATAAAGTCTTAAAACAATTGGCTATTGTTTTCCACATTTGGAACATTTTGGGGATGGATAGCTATTAATTTGGTATAGATAAAAAATGAGATTTTCCAACATAAAGTGATATTAATGATAGACCTTGGATTTATAAACTCAAGGAGTCCTTGTTCAGTTCACTCAGTGAATTCCTTGTGTAGTATTCCTGGCATAGCTGTGCTTGAATGCTTCCTGTGGTTAAACATTTTGTTGCCTATGGCAACCCATTCAGTTATTGGAGAAGATCTGTTGGAATTTATGTTGAGCTATAATACTCATTAGTTCTGGATTTTCTTCTTTCTTTTTTTAAATGTTTTTTGTTGGTTTTTATAGAGAGGAAAAGGATAGGGAGAGAGATAGAAACATTGATGAGAGAAAAACATCGATCAGCTGCTTCCTGCACACCCCCTACTGGGGGTCAACCCTGAAACCTGGGCATTTGCCCTGACCAGCAGTCAAACTGGTGAACTCTTGGTGCATGCCCCCGTCCACTACCCAGGCCTTCACCACTATTGTCTGTGTTCTTGGGTTGTGCATATATGCACACAAGTCCATTGGTTAATCTCTTCCCACTCGCCCACCCTCCCTACCTTCCCTCTGAGGTTTGACAGTTTGTTTGGTGCTTCTGTGTCTTTGGATCTATTTTTGTTCTTCAGTGTATGTTGTTCATTAGATTCCACATAAGAATGAGATCATGTGATACTTATCTTTCTCTGAGAATATTCTTTTATAACTGAGATAAGCCTCTATACATACTACCCGTGTTAGTAGAGTTAGTAAATGTGGAGATATATATATATATATATAATTTTTAAAGGTCTTTTCCTTTAAGTCACTCTTTTTTTTTTAATTGATTTTTTACAGAGAGGAAGAGAGAGATAGAGAGTTAGAAACATTGATGAGAGAGAAACTTCGATCAGCTGCCTCCTGCACACATCTTACTGGGGATGTGCCTGCAACCAAGGTACATGCCCTTAACCGGAATAGAACCTGGGACCCTTCAGTCCACAGGCTGACGCTCTATCCACTGTGTCAAACTGGTTAGGGCATAAGTCACATATATATATTATTGATTTCAGAGAGGAAGGGAGAGGGAGATACAAACATCGATGAGAGAGATTCATTGATCAACTGACTCCTGCATGCCCCCTACTAGGGATCAAGCCCACAACCCGAGCATGTGCCCTTGACCGGGAATCGAACCCGGGACCCTTCAGTCCACAAGTCAATGCTCTATCCACTGAGCCAGACTGGCTAGGGCAAACATGGGAATATATTAATGGACTTTTATATAAGAAAAAGTCCATCTGAGCCCATCTTGGTATCTATTTTAAATGTAAACTATAACTATAACTATTCTCTGGCAGAAAGGCACACATCAGAAGAAGAAGGTAAGAACATTGTGCTTAAACAGGAAGTAAACTCATGGTTGTCTACAGATCAGAATAAGAAACAAATAGCCACTAGGGAGTAAATTTTGTATGTTCTCTTATATGACCTCTTAACCTAGAACTCTACTGGATGTAAGAAGGACTGGTTTTGTAAACTTGGGGAAAGTAGCAGTAACTCAGAATGCTGATTTCTGTTTTTTAGTTCTAAAAATATGGAAGGAGACTGTCCTTCTTCTTGGAAAACAGATTCTTCATGTAAACTGGTAACCACACAGAATAGGAATGTGAAACTCACTGTGAACAATGTGCTGAAAGAGATAAGAATTTTTAATGTCTTCGGTGTTATTAAAGGCTTTGAAGAACCAGGTAAAGACCCCTGATTTCTCTGTCTAACTGTGTCTATTGCTCTATTTATGTATTTCTGGTTTTCTCCCTGTTAAGCATGTAGCCAGAGGAGGGAGTGAGAGAAGGCTGGTTTGGCTTTGTGAAAAGCTAAGTCTTATATGTCTTAAAGTGAATCATTTAGGTGTCAGTTTCCTTGGAAGCTAAATAAAGCCCAAGGACAGTAACTTGTCAAAAATTGACCATTATGACTTAAAAATTGCTTTTAATTATTGAGTAGACCAGCAGTAAGCTAATTTCTACTTACGGGGACAGATAATAAACATTTTGCAGGCCATACAGTCTCTGATGCAACTATTTAACTCTGGTATTATATCATGAAAACAGCTATAGACAATGCATAATGAATCAACAAGTGGGATATAATTTGCTGATACCGATAATAGGTCATCTATCTATTTAAATGCATTCAAATAGTCATATCATTGGGTATTGAAAATCCTTGGATTTAGGTTGCTTATTAAAGAACTAGAGGCCCGGTGCATGAAATTCGTCCCATAGCCCGGCCTGTGCCCTCTTACAGTCTGGAAGCCCTTGGGGGATGTCCAACTGATGTGGAGGCAGAGAAGCTCCTGCCACCACCACTGTGCTCGCCAACCATGAGCCCAGCTTCTGACAGAGCGGCACTCCCCCTGTGGGAGCACATTGACCACCAGGGGGCAGCTCCCGCATTGAGCGTCTGAGCCCTGGTGGTCAGTGCGCGTCAGCAACCAGTCATTCCCCCGTTTGGTTGATTTGCATATTAGCCTTTTATTATATAGGATAGGTGAGCACAAATACATAGTCGATGAGTAAACTTAATTGGTAATGTAAAAAAAGAGGACCAATGTTAATAAGGAAAAATATTAGTATATCATATGAATTTTTAATCCCAAAATCCTAAAGCTCTCTTACCCTTAATGCATATACTTCATTTTTACCCTTCTATGAATGTGCTTATTCTAGACTCAGAAAACAATTTAAGAGCTCATTGTATTTTTTTTTTTTTAAGGTCATTATATTGTAGTCGGGGCCCAGAGGGATGCCTGGGGCCCTGGAGCTGCAAAATCCAGTGTGGGAACAGCCCTTCTATTGGAACTTGCCCAGATATTCTCTGATTTGGTCTTTAAAGGTAGAGTGCACATTTTGAGAACTTGAATATCTATGTGCTACATATAGTTTTAAATGTTATAGTATGCTTTGCTCACTTTTACCTTTGTCACTCCTTCTAAACCCTGAGTTCTTTAGTATAAAGCAGATTTTCTTTTGTTATATCTTTCTTTGACTTTTGAAAATATAGTTAACATACAAATTGATTTCAGATGTTCCACGTAGTGAATTGACATTTTATATGCCTTATGAAATGATTACCATGATAGGTTTAGTAACCATCTGTTACTATACAGTTATTACAATATCATTGACTATATTCTCTATGCTATACATTATATCCCTGCCTTTGACTTTGAAACAGCTTTCCATGCAGTGTCTTCATTATACTGGGAATCATCCATTTTTTTTAAATTTTTATTTATTGATTAATTTTAGAGGAAGGGAGAGAGAAGCATCAATTAGTTGTTCCACTTACACATTCATTGGTTGATTCTTGTATGTGCCCTGACTGGGGATTGAACCCGAGACCTTGGTTTACTGGAACAACAGCTCTAACCAATTGAGCTACCCAGCCAGTGCCCATCCATTTCTTTTGAGATACTGAAAAGTGTTATATTTGGCCCTAATTCTGAGTTCGACATACCCAGAATGATATGGCAAATCTAACATGGCCCCTAAGGAATCTATTTGAAAGCAAGCAGTGACATACCTGTGTACTAATGTTTTATAGTTTTACTAGAGGCCTGGTGCATGACATTTGTGCAGGGGGGGCGGGGGGGGAGTGCAGAGGGAGAAGGTCCCTCAGCCTGGCCTGCCTTTCACAGTCCAGGAGCCCTCAGGGGATGTCCAACTGCTGAGTAGGCAGGCCACTGTGTTCGGCATCTGTCAGCCAGGCTTGTGGCACACTGACCACCAGGGGGCAGCTCCTGGGTTGAGCATCTGCCCCCTGGTGGTCAGTGCATGTCATAGCAACCAGTCTTTCCACCGTTCAGTCAATTTGCATATTACCCTTTATTATATAGGATTGTAAAATTTTGTATGATTTGATAAATTTATGAGTATGAGAAAATATTTGTATATTATAAACATAATATATAAAGGCTCACTTTGAAGCCTTTCTCCTATGGTGTTTACCACTACTCTATACCTACCTACACACACATGCAAACCTTCACATTATTGAATCTTTGGATCACGGTAAGTTGCAATGCTTAACATTTCGAAAAATATATACTCAGGGAAAGGGAAGGGATGGAGGGCAGTGGTGCATATAGCCCCCAAAGGAACTGCCACTAATGTCGTTTCTCTGAAAACTCTTCCCTATAACATAAATGTATGAATTGTTATTTTATTTCATAACAACTGTTTTTTCAAGCAATTTTTAAGTTACATACTTTTAAGCAAATTGTTCTCAAATAAGATACACTGTGATTTCAAATATATCTTGGTTCAGAAGGTAAGGGATCCAAAGAATGGAGCTGGAAAAAAGTGCCTTTCAATAAGCTGGTCCCTGCTGCGTACTGGAAATCTTATTTGCAAATGATTACCTACCTTGTTTTTTCTAGATTACTTTGTTTAATTTGTAAAGATTTATTTTTGTTGCATATAGTTGACATACTATGTTACATTAGCTTTAGTGTGCAACATAGTGATTCAACATTTATTATTTCCTTATAATGTGATCGATCATGTAGATCACTTTCAAAATTTGTTTTCACCTGGGGCCTCAAAAGGAAAAGAATTTTTGTTTTTTAATATATTTTATTGATTTTTTACAGAGGGGAAGGGAGAGGGATAGAGAGTTAGAAACATTGATGAGAGAAACATCGATCAGCTGCCTCCTACACACCCCCTACTGGGGATGTGCCCGCAACCAAGGTACATGCCCTTGACCGGAATTGAACCTGGGACCCTTCAGTCCACAGGCCGACACTCTATCCACTGAGCCAAACCGGTTAGGGCAGGAAAAGAATTTTTTAATCTGCTGTTAGAAGTTTTTTATTTTATCTTTAAATCACTTGTCTACCTATACTTTTTCCCAAGATGAAGCTAACCTTTTGTTGTCTTTCAGACGGGTTTAAACCCAGAAGAAGCATTGTCTTTGCCAGCTGGAGCGCTGGTGACTTCGGAGCTGTGGGTGCCACTGAATGGCTGGAGGTATTAACGACACCCAGAATGGCACCCAAACTTGTGTTGCCTTAACTTGTCTTCCAGAAACCATGCTCTCAATAGAATATTTAGTCCCAATAGAATCCAAATTTAAAAAGAAATTCCTAATAATGGTTACTTTATGTGATAATTAGATTGATACATGAGTATTTTTCCTTCTCTTCTAGGGATACCTTTCCAGCTTGCATATAAAGGCTTTCACTTACATTAATCTGGATAAAGCTGTTCTTGGTGAGTATCCTTTTCATTAGCTAGTCATGAATTTAGATAAACTAATATAAAACAGCAGAAGAAAGCTTTCTAAAGCAGCACTTACTACTTTTTACAATTTACATTGGCCATTTCCAGATCAAAAGATTCACTTACCTTTCTCTTAATTGTCCATTGAGTTAAAATGGGTGCAGATTCCTTGTCCAGAGCAGTGTTTCTCAGTGTGGTCCCCACAGCAGCAGCATCAGGATAACCTGGGAACTGTTAGAAATGAAGAAATTTCAGGCCCTATCTCAGACTTTGGAGTCAGAAATTGGAGCATAGGTCCAGCAAACTGGTTTAGCAAGCATTCCAAGTGATTCTGATGCACTAAAGCAAGCATGTCAAACTCAAAGGCTAACACGGCCCAAATAAGGTTCAAGTTTATGCGGGCTGCAAAAATATAAACGCTTCAATTTTCATAGAAACGTAGGTTTATTTCAATAGAGATGTGCTGAATACAAAGGGCTGAAATGAGTAATCGTTAACATAAAATAATAGAACATTTTAATAAAAATTACTGTTTTTTTCTTGAACATTAACTTATCAGACACTGAATAACTGCACAAATTAATAAACATAACACAAATAAACCTATTTTTCTTGTTCTCCGAAAGTGAAATATTTCCCGTTGCGCACACCAAACAAGTCAGTACAAGACTAATGCTGTGGCAATCGGCTGCTAAAATATTTGCTGCTAGTTTTAGTGGAGAGAAATGGTATGCCTGTGCGTAAGGCGCATAAGGGAAGTGAATGCAACACGATTATAGTAATCAGTCATTAGCGAACGTTGTAGTTCATTATTAATAATTATGCATAACAGGATATTATAAAAATTCAGTTACGAAATTTTTATTAAAACATTTCTTACAGACCATTATATTGGCTGGGCTGCGAAAATATTCGTTGTGGGCCGCATGCGGGCTGCTAGTTTGATATGCTTGCACTAACGTTTGAGAACCAATAGTCTGGACAGTGTTTTAGACCAGAAGGGACTAAATCATTTCATGTAGAATGGCACTTCTAGAGACTAGTTCACATATTACCACATTGTGGCATCATAGATGGAGATACCAATTAAAAGAGTTTGAGTGTTATTAAAAATGCAGGTGTAGCCAGTGGATGAACTGAGAAGAGTAAAATGTGTCTCCATTGGGACAAAAAAGGAGGGAGTTAACGAAATCTTACTAGATTTATCATTATTGCCATTTTACCTGCACAGCAGAAGGTTTTGAATATAGCAAGCTTACTTACAATTAGCAGATGAATGCCTTAACATGGATGAACCAAAAAAAAAAATCATTAGCATTAAAGTAGGCAAACTCAGGCAGTAAGAGATTCAGTTGAGTCAAATTAAGGTTAGTGGTCACTAAAGAACTTTTATCCACTTCATTAAGAGGATAGTTGTATATGCCACTCATCTTGGTTATTATCCTCCTGTCTTCCTATTTGCAAGTACTTTCAGTTGTTGAAGTAGCAGGGTGAAAATTGCTTGACTAGAGAAGGCGCAATGTTAGAATAATCTCTTTGCAGGTACCAGCAACTTCAAGGTTTCTGCCAGCCCATTGTTGTATTCACTCATTGAGGAAACGATGCAAGACGTAAGTGTATACCTAATTACGAAAATATATAACTTAATTTTTTGCCTAATTCACATAAGGTGAAGAATATTGATAGCTAAAGTAACTTAGAATAAATTTTATAGCAGCGTTATTTCAGTCACGCTCTTGGCTTATTTTTCCCCAGCCTATTGAACCATGGGAGGTGGTATACGAAGGGCTCTGATCACAAACAATATGTAGTCTGTTTAGGAATATGTAGCAGAGTTCCACGAGGCCTAAGCTGTACTGTAGGTACCCACGGAGGTTGTCTATAGCAGTGATGGCGAACCTTTTGAGCTAGGCATGTCAGCATTTTGAAAAACCCTAACTTAACTCTGGTGCCGTGTCACATATAGAAATTTTTTGATATTTGCAACCATAGTAAAACAAAGATTTATATTTTTGATATTTATTTTATGTATTTAAATGCCATTTAACAAAGAAAAATCAACCAAAAAAATGAGTTTGCGTGTCAGAGGTGACATAGGTTCGCCATCACTGGTCGAGGTCTATAGAGTTAGAATGTTAACGAAGGTTTTAAATGGACTTAAACTATCCCTAAGACTTAAGTCAGAAGGTCAGATAAAGTATTCATTGAATAGAGACAGACATGTGAATGACCATAGTTTTGAATGAGTAAGGAACCAAATTTGCCTAACACCATTAGCAGTTATTGATTAAGGTTGGAAGGGAACCAAGGGTCAGGGAACTTGACCTTGATTCCATGGGAAACGAGGGATTACAATAGGGTCTCTAATAAGGCAGTAATGTGTTTGCAGGTTAGGCTGGCAGTAGTATGAAATGTGCTAGAAGGAAGAAATGAGATAGACATGCCACGAAGGCTAGGAGAGGGCTTTTTAAAATTGTGGTTAAACCACCTTTAGAATGTTAAGAAAGCATATATTTTTTTTCTCACCTTAACTAAAGGCACTAGCAGTACAAGCTTAGTAAGAATAACTTCAAAAATTTGAAATTGTTTTGTCCTAAAAATTTTTTCAGGGAGATATAATAAAAATGTAGTGTCTTTTAATAAATGTTTATAAAAGAGAAATATATTTCAGAAAGGTTCATTTTAATGATAACTTAATTTCTTATTTAACAGGTGAAACATCCAGTTACTGGGTTGTCTCTGTATCGGGATAGCAACTGGATGAACAAAGTGTAAGTTGAGACAAGTGAATAAACAACTGATAGAAAAACAATCATGCAGTAGCACCTACTGTGTTAGGTAGAGATCTGGGTAACTTTGCAGTGAGCTTACCTATACCTAGAGAGATTCCTTTTAAGACTTTTGGGGCAGCTAGGAGTAAGGTTACATGGTAGCATAGTCTGTTCTTTGGAAAACTTTCTAAAAAACACATTCTTTCCTTGCAGGGAGAAATTTTCTCTTGATGATGCTGCTTTCCCTTTCCTTGCGTATTCTGGAATCCCAGCAGTTTCTTTCTGTTTTTGTGGGGTAAGTCTGAAGAACTCTGAAGTGTTGTATCTTGGCTCTTCTTTCATCAAATTTGAAACCAAGTTTCCTAGAGTGCTTACAATGTTTTAAGAAGTTATACACATGCAGTTATTGTATGCTACCTTATGATCAGTTTTACAATAGAATAGTTCTCAATTAGCCTAATAGCATTTGATTTTATTTGCTAAAACTTCAATTAAGTAATATCCGTTAATAACAGCCTACTTATTGGACAATGGGGATTTAGAAGATTTCATCTAAGAGTAGTAACACTGGGGTTAGGAACATGTTAGAAGCAAAGGAAGAATTATAGTTACTATTACCTTGATGGTGTAACTGGAATGTGATTCGCCTACTTTTCTAACCTGCCTGAGTACATTAACCTCACTTTGTTTTCCAGGCCTCAGATTATCCTTACTTAGGTACTACCCAGGATACCTATGAGGTACTGAATCAGGAAGTCCCCGAGTTGAACAAAATGGCACGTGCAGCAGCAGAAGTTGCTGGTCAGCTCATGATTAAACTTACCCATAATGCTGAATTGAACCTGAACTATGACATGTATAATGAGAAAATGCTTTCATTTGTGAGGGATATGAACCAGTTCAAAACAGACGTAAAGGTGAGCACTAATTAAAATCTGGTTCTTAATGCTGCAGTATTAAGCAGTTTGAAGAATGATGTTTAACTGTTCCTGGGGAGAGACTTAGTTGGTAACCAAAATACATTTTAAAGTGAACTGAGGTGTAATTTTGCTTAGAATCCATAACTCATTTGGGAGGTTATAGATCTAGAATAGACCATGGCAGGTATTTCAGAATCTAAAACTATGTTTTCTATTGTTCATGTATTCCAGGCAATCCATAAAGAGCTAGGACCCAGAGACTATAGGTGTCAACCTATGACTTTGAACCTGTGAGTTTAGATATATGCCTTTTGGAGATGACATGATGGAGAGAGAACATAGCCAGTAGTTAGTTACCGTCTTATTTAGTGTTCATCCTGCGTAGTATTCAAACTTGATAAAATCAAAAGTGGTTTCCAACTGATAACCAAATCTTATGGCTTTCCTTTTATTTTAATTTTTAAAAATTGATTGAGAAAGGAACATCAGTTTTTGTTCCACTTCTTTATTCATTCATTGGTTGACTCTTGTATGTGCCCTGATCGGGGATCGACCAGCAACCTTGCCATATTGGGACAACACTCTAACCAACTGAGATACGTGGCAAGGACTTACTATGGCTTTCTTGAAACTAACTGTAGCTGATCAGAAAATGAGACTTAACCAGATGGGAATAACTAGATTCTAAAGTTTGTTGAACCAAAATGCTTCATGTATTCTCCCTTGAACTGGGAACAATATACTACACAGAGTTATATACTTGGACTAAGTAGATTATGTTAAATTTTTTTGGTACGGTTTTCTTTTGAGACCAAGAGTGATACTTATACTGTATGCTGGGCTTAAATATGAGTGCATTGCTATAGTTTACAGAGCTTGGAACCGCCTGTACAAGTGCTTTAATTTAGCTTTCTCTGGATCTTGCATTTGTCTGTGAGTTCACCCCCTTTTATCAGAATCTCAGTTGCTACACCTAAATTAGAAAGGCATAGAATAACATCCTTAGGAATATTATAATATCTAATAGTGAATGGAATGTCTTTTGCTATAGGAGATGGGTCTGAGTCTACAGTGGTTATATTCTGCTCGTGGAGACTTTTATCGTGCTACTTCCAAACTAACAACAGATTATAAGAATTCAGATACAGCAGACAGACTTGTCATGAGGGAAATCAATGACCGCATCATGAGAGTAAGTAACCTCTTAGAAAAGGAAGAACTAAAATATGTTAAATTTAGTTGGTAAACCTTGCATTTCTAAAAAGTATAACTTCAGAAGCTTAGAATCCTTTGCTGCTTTAGAATTCACAGATTTTAACTCTTACAAGGTCTAAATCAACATACCAAACTTGGAAATACAAGAAACATTTAACCTAGTGTTGACTTTTTTAGGCTTTAGAAACATTTTTATTGTTTAATATACTTTATTGATTTCAGAAAGGAAGGGATGGGGGAGGGGGGGAGGGGAAGAGAAAACCATTGATCGGCTGCCTCCTGCACACCCCGCACCAGGGATCGAGCTTGCAACCCAGGCATGTGCCCTGACTGGGAATCTAACCATGACTGCCTGGTTCATAGGTCGATGCCCACCACTGAACCCCGCTGGCCGGGCTAAACACATGTTTAAAGAAGAGATCATTAGTGATTTAGCTGTCATTTCTCTACGTTTCTGTTGTCTAATCCAGCCTTCAGGCTGCTGGGAAGAAGCAGAAGATCCTTTTACAGCAGAAACTTGTAAATCTTCCAGATGTTGTTGTGCTCCAACAACAACAAAGAAAAACAATTAGACTTCACTTTTACAAAGGAGTTGACATTTAGTTTTACAATTTTAACAGATTAATAGCCTGGTTCTCAGCATTCTTAAATTAAAGGAAATCGAACATTTGGAAGTGGGATAGTGACTGTGGTTTTACTGTATCAGATTCTTTCTTCACAACCAAAGTCAATACTGTCAGCGCTCTTGTATGTTTTGTTTTTTAGGTGGAATATCACCTCCTCTCACCTTATGTATCTCCAAGAGATGCTCCTTTCCGACACATCTTCTGGGGCTCTGGCTCTCACACTCTCCAAGCTTTACTGGAGCACATAAAACTGCGTCGGCAAGATCGCAGTGCTTTTAATGAAACACTGTTCAGAAACCAGCTGGCTTTAGCAACTTGGACTATTCAGGAAGCTGCAAATGCCATCTCTGGCGACATTTGGGACATTGACAATGAGTTTTAAATGTGATGCCCTTAACTTAGGGTACCTGTGACTTGTGCTGGTTGTGCTAAATTTTCAGTAGGGCTACAAAACCTAATATTGTTAAAGTTCTACCCATTCATCTCGGTACTACTAGATGTCTTTAGGCAGCAGCTTTAATACAGGGTAGGTACCTGTTAAAGTGAAGAACCACTTAAAAGTGTTCATGAAAGAATGTTTTTCTCTAGAATTTTAAGTGCTTTGTAATGGTAACTGCCTCTTTTCTGTTACAGTTATAAAAAAGTCAGAACCAGTTACATGAACTATTGCTCTAAATCCTAAGGACATGAACACTGATGTCTCCTGAGTGGGAGGAGGAAGGTGGTGTCTGCTGAAGGTCAAACATGGTATTTTGTTTGATGCCAAATAGCAGATACCAGGTTGTAAGACCTTAGCCTCCAAGTGAGATCTATGCCTTTAAGGATTTAGCTGGTTTCCTCATCCCTGGATGAGACAGTTAACTTTCAAAAGAGATGGGACTTGTTTTCTTGCTAATGAGGTCCTTTAGCTGGATAAAATAAGGTTCAACTCTTTATCACAGGAGCAAGGCCTTAATGTGTTAACCTCAAGATAATTTACAAAGAGAGGAGACCAGAAGCCAAAGACCTAGTATATTTTCTTCCCTCTGTCCCTTCCCGCATAAGCCTTGTTTAGTTTTTTGTTTGTTTGTTTGTTTTCCAAGATATTTTGAAAGAGAACCAGTTTTAGGTGTTTAATTTCAAGCTCAGTGTCAGACTTTAAAGAACACACTGCCAAATTTTGGTCAAAGTGTTAATTTTTTGGAAAGCTTCCTATCATTTTGGCTCAAGATATTTATTGTTTATTTATCAGTGACAGAGTTCACTATAAATGGTGGTTTTTTTTATAGAAGATAATTATCGGAAGCAGTGCCTTCCATAATTATGACAGTTATACTGTCGTTTTTGTTTTGTTTTTTTAAATAAAAGCAGCATCTGCTAATAAAACCCAACAGATACTGGAAGTTTTGCATTTATAATGGTCAATACTTGTTTTAGAAAACAGGGTTTTAGAAAACAGCCTCAAATAAAAATTTAAAGCTAAATATCAGAGACTTAAATTTAATTAGGGATTGCTAATCAAGTTAGACTTCTGTTTAGCCAAGTAGATAAAAACGGTAGTTTCCCTAAAGTACTGAGTTGTGACCCAAGTTATAAATTAATTGCACTTAAAGGCTGTGGTAGTACTCATAAGAAAATTTTACAGCTCAGTTTATCCAAGTTGTAACTTTAATTCAAAATTTGCAAAATTTCCAGTACCTTTGTCACAAACCTAACTCACATTATCGGGAGCAGTGTCTTCCATAATGCATAAAGAACAAGGTAGTTTTTGCCTACCACAGTGTCTATATCGGAGACAGTGATCTCCATATGTTACACTAAGGGTGTACGTAATTATCGGGAACAGTGTTTCCCATAATTTTCTTCATGCAATGACATCTTAAAAGCTTGAAGATCGTTAGTATCTAACATATATTTCTAGCTCCCTATAATTCTCTATCTTTTAGTTTTAGTTGCAGAACATTTTGTGGTCATTAAACATTTGGTGGGTAAATTCAACCATGGTAAAATAAAACTACTTCCTTCGAGATTCTTTTTGTTGATTCAAAGGTTGTTTTTAAACCTGATGTGGTGTTACGTTACATTTGTGGTTTCTCTGGGTCTTCTGTTTAGCAGAATAGTAGCACACATTTATAATGTTTGCTATTGACAAATGAATTTAACTTTATCCCGTATATGCATGTTATTTCCTATAACCTTAGTTCATTCAAGCTCGAATCCTGAACTGACCTTTTAGCTTAAAGCAGGGGAAATTTGCATAGGAGGTCTGGGGGGGAGGGGGGAGAGAAGGGTGTGGGGAGCCAGCTTGCAAAAGGATCTTTGATCATGCCTACCTACCTACCTATTAGTACATGGTGGTCATACGTTAAATGTAGATGTGAACAAATAAGTTTGAGGCTACATGAGTAAAGACTTTGTTTTCTACTCAAACATGTAATCAGCTGTTTGTTATCTGGGCAGTTCAATATTGTTACCTAAGAAAAAATCTATAGGGTCTCTTAAGGTTCTTTAAACTTGGTGTCACTTACCCAAGTTAATAATAGATCTAGATTATTACAGCCTCACTGAATTATTTCACTACTGAGTCTGTTTAGTCTTTACAGTGTTTTATCTGGAATAATATTTAGCGTAGCGAAGTAAAAAGGTCATTGCTGGGATTCCTGGTTTGAGTATCATGCTTTATCATACTTTAATAAAAGCTCAGTGACTTCAAGGAATAATACAAATAATGGGCATACATTTTACAGCAGTAAATTGCTTTTAAAAACTCTATGGTTAAGGTTGAGTTATTACCAATCAAAGAGGTAGTAAAAGGCTTACTATTCCTGAATGAAATGTATATTTGACTAGTGACACCTGCAGGTCTTCATATTTTTTTCTGGTTATAGATATGTACATTTCGAGGCTAAAGGATAAAAGGAGTGAACTGTGTGATGATTCACTATTCTAGAACTTGCATAACCTTTACTGTGTTTCCTCTTTGAATGTTCTTGAAATTTTACTTGGTTAAAGATGGCTTAATTAAACTTCTCAACCTACTGCTCAGCTGTATCTTTGTGAACAAGTGATATGCCATTATAATTGGATATGAGCTGATATGTGCAACGATGTGGATATTCCTTATCTTGTTTAATAAAATGCTTGAACACTGAGTTGTCTTTTCTTTTTTAAGAAGTGGGGTTTATTGACATTCCAAACAAGGAGCAGATTTGGGGGGGGCGGCGTGGGGAGAGACACAGATGGACAATGGTGAGGCAGCTTGAGCTCACTGGGAAGTCAGAGGAAAGGGGGCCATGGAGACAGGTTCAGGGGGTTAGCCCAGGACGAGCTGCAGCTGCCCATTTCTCCACTGGTTGCAAGTCTCATGGGGTTCCTTAGGGGTTGGGATATACGTGCCTGTGGGGGAAGGAGAAAGGCAATGGCCTGGTGTGCTCCTTGGAGGCAGGGTGCACGGGAGAGAGCTGAGTTGTCATTTTTTTAAATAGATTTTTAAAAGCAGTTTTAGGTTTACAGCAAAATAGTACAGAAAGAATTCCCATATATTCCCTTCCTGCACCCCACCCCTTAGCTTCCCCCACTGTCAACTTCTCCCACCAGAGTAGTACATTTGTTACAATCAGTGAACCTACAATGACACACATCCTCATTGCCGAAAGACCATAGATTACATTAAGATTCACTTTTGGTATACATTGTGTGAGTTTGGACAAATGTATAATGACATGTATTCACCATTACATTCATTGCACAATAGTTTTACTGTCCTGAAAGTTCTCTGTGCCTTGCCTCTTCGTCCTCCCTCTTAACTCCTAGTTCAGCGGTTCTCAACTTGTGGGTCACGACCCCTTTGGGGGTTGAATGACCCTTTCACAGGGGTCGCCTAAGACCATTGGAAAATATATATCATTACATATTGTTTTTGTGATTAATCACTATGCTTTATGTTCAATTTGTAACAATGATATTGGGGGTCACCACAACATGAGGAACTGTATTAAAGGGTCGCGGCATTAGGAAGGTTGAGAGCCACTGCCCTAGTTAGACACTGATCTTTTGACTGTCTTACCTTTCCCATAATGTAGTTGGATTCATATAGTATGTAGCCTTTTCAGATGGGCTTTCATGGTAATATATATTTAAGGTTCCTCAGGTTTTCATAGACAGCTTGATATTTCTTTTTATTTTTAAACTTTCCCCCTCAAATACATTTTTATTGATCTCAGAGAGAGAAACATCAATGATGAGAGAATCATTGATCAGCTGCCTCCTGCACACCCCACACTGGGGATCGAGCCCACAACCTGGGCATGTGCCCTGACGGAATCAAACCGTGACCTCCTGGTTCATAGGTTGTTGCTCAAGTACTGAGCTACGCCAGCTGAGCTTTTTAGTGCTGAATAAATATTGTCTTGTAACATAGTTTATCCATTTACCTATTGAAGGACATCTTTGCTTCCAAATTTTTGGCAACTATGAATAAAGCTACTATAAACATATACAGGTTTTTATGTAGGCATAAATTTTTAGTTCATTTGGGTAGATACCAAGAAATGCAGTGGCTAGATCATATGCTTAAGAGTATGTTTAGTTTTATGAGAAACTGCCGAACACTCCCAAAGTGGCTGTGGCATTTTGCAACCCTACTAGCAATGAATGGGAGTTCCTTACCTGACTGGCTGGTGTGGCTCAGTGGTTGAGTGTCGATCTATGAAACAAGAGGTCATGGTTCAATCCACAGTGGGAGTGGTTCTCTTTCATTGATATTTCTATCTCCCTCTCCCTTTCTCTCTGAAATCAATATATATATAGATATAGATATAGATATATATGTCTGTATATCTATATATCTATATCTATATAGCTATATATATCTATATCTATATATATCTATATATATCTATATCTATATATATATATATTTTGTTTTAAAGTTCCTTGCCAGCATTTGGTGGTGTGACCTTTGGATTTTGGCCATTGTAATAGCTTCATAGTATCTCATTTTAATTTACATTTCCCTGATAATATAATGTTGATCATATTTTCATGTACTTATATGCAAGTATCTTTGCTGAGGTATCAAAATCTTTTGCCCTCGTTTTGTTAACCCTCATTCCAAGATATTTTTTCCATAGTTTTTGTTTCTTTCTTTCTTTGTTTTTACAGAGAGAGTGGACAGGATGGGGAAAGACAGAGAGAAACATCAGTGTGAAAGAGACATCAATTGGTTGCCTCCCACACATGTCCTGACTGGGGCCAGGGATCAAACCTGCAACTTAGCCCTAACCGGTTTGGCTCAGTGGATAGAGCATCGGCCTGCGGACTCAAGGGTCCCAGGTTCGATTCCGGTCAAGGGCATGTACCTTGGTTGTGGGCACATCCCCAGTGGGGAGAGTGCAGGAGGCAGCTGATCGATGTTTCTCTCTCATCGATGTTTCTAACTCTCTATCCCTCTCCCTTCCTCTCTGTAAAAATCAATAAGTATATTTTAAAAAAAAAAAAAAAAAACAAAAACCTGCAACTTAGATAGATGCCATTGACCGGAATCGAACCTGCGACCCTTCAGTCCATGGGCCAACGCTCTAACCACTGA
>NW_005871153.1:686069-719421 GCF_000147115.1 Myotis lucifugus
CCATCTTCAGCCTGGAAGGACATCCGGAAGGACGTCCAGTCTAATTTGCATATTATGCTTTTATTATTATAGATATACATAACAAAATTTACTATTTTAACCATTTCTAAGTGTACAGTTCAGTATTGTTAGGTAAATTCATATTGTTGTACAAACATCACCATCCATCTTCTTAATATTTTTCATCTTGTAAAACTGAAACTCTGTACCTATTAAACACTGACTCTCCCCCTGGCTGTTATGGCTCAGTGGTTGAGCATCGACCCACGAACCAAGAGGTCGCTGGTTTGATTCCTAGTCAGGGCACATGCCCGGGGTTTCAGGCTCATTCCCGAGTATGGAATGTGCAGGAGGCAGCTGATTGATGTTTCTCTTCTCTTGCATTCATGTTTCTATCTCTCCCTCTCCCTTCCTCTCTCTCAAACAAACACACCCCAAAACAGTGACTCTTTATTCAGTATTTAACCTTTTTTCACTTACCATAATGTATTCAAGGTTCATCTATGTTGTAGCATGTGTCAGAATTTCCTTCTTTTTTAAGGTTGAATAATAATCTATTATATGAATATTCTATATTTTGTTGATTCATTCATAGATGGTTGCTTCTTAACTTTTGGTTGTCAGTAATGCTGCTATAAGATGGTGTTACTTTTTAAATTTTGGTTTCCAATTGTTTGTTGCTAGTATAAATGAATACAATTGATTTTTGTATATTGATATTGAATCCTGCCAGCTTGCTAACCTGACTTATTCTAGTAGCTTTTTTGTTGCTTCCATTGGATTTTATATATAGACTGTGATGTCATCTGCTAATAAAGACAGTTTTACTTCTTCCTTTGTAATCTTTATGCCTAATTATATCCTCTAGTATAATGTTGAATAGAACATTAGATTTCCTGGTCCTGATCTTCAGGGAAAAGCATTCAGTCTTTCCCAATTACTCATGATGTCAGCTGTCGGTTTTTCATTGACCTTGATCAGGTGAAGGAGCTCACTTCTATTCCTGAGATTTTTTAATAGGAATGGATGTTGGATTTTGTCAAAAGCTTTTTTGTGTGTTTATCAAAATGATCTATTTTAGGTTTCTAAAATGTTGAATTACATTGATAGATTTTTAAATGTTATAACAACCTTACATTCCTGAGACAAACTCCACTTGGTCGCGATGTGTTATTTTTTATATATATTGTTGAATTCTGTTTGCTAAGTACGTATTTGTTAAGAATTTTTGCATCTATGTTTATGAGGGTAGTTTTTTTGTAATGTCTACAGGATTTATAATATACATCTTTAAGTTATTATAGTCTGCCTCCAAGTGATATTAGTAGTATATTTTTATTTCTCTCCTTTCTTTGTGCTGTTATTGTTAAAAATTATACATGTTATAAACACCATACTACATTGATATTATTTTTGTTTGAACAGTTAATTTATCTTTTAAAGTAATTAAACAATAAGAAAGATATCTTAACTATTTACCCATGTAGTTGCTTTTCCAATGCTGCTCATTTCTTTGCAGAGATCCATATTTCTATATGGTATTATTTTCCTTTATCTGAAGGACCTTAACATTTACTGTAGTGTAGGTTTGTCTGCTGATGCTGAGTTCTTTCAGCTTTTATATGTTTAAAAAGTTTATTTAGCCTTTATTTTAAAAACATATTTTGACTTTCTGATCTGCCATCTGCGGTGGAATCAAGGCCAAGATGCAGATTTTCATGAAAACCCTTATGGGGAAGAACATCACTCTCGAGGTAGAATCCTTGGACACAGTAAAAAAGGTAAAGGCCGAGATCCAGAATAAGGAAGGAATTCCTCCTGATCAGCAAAGACTGATCTTTGCTGGCAAGCAACTGGAAGATGGATATTTTTTGTCTGACTACAACATTCCAAAGGAGTCCACTCTTCATCTTGTGTTGAAACTTCGTAGTCGTGCTAAGACAAGGAAGAGGAAGTCTTAAACACCACTCCCCAGAAGAATGAACATAAGAGAAAAAAGGTCAAGCTGGCTGTCCTGAAGTACTACCAAGTGGATGAGAATGGCAAAATCAGTTGCCTTCGTTGGGAGTGCTGTTTAGATGAATGCTGGAGTTTTTATGGCCAGCCACTTTGACAGACATTGTGGCAAATGTTGTCTGAACTATTGCTTCAACAAACCAGAAGTCAAGTAATTGTATATGGGTTAATAAAAGACATGAACTAACAACAACAAAAAATTTCCATTGAAATAGAATTCTGGTTAATTTTTTCTTTCAGTACTTTAATGATGTTGTACCATTGTTTTCTCATTTCTATTGTTTCTGCAAGAAATGTGCTGTCATCTTTTTCTTTCTCTCTTTTTTTAAAAATATATACTTTATTGATTTTTTACAGAGAGGAAGGGAGAGGGATAGAGAGTTAGAAACATCGATGAGAGAGAAACATCAATTAGCTGCCTTCTGCACACCTTCTACTGGGGATGTGCCCGCAACCAAGGTACATGCCCTTGGCCGGAATCGAACCTGGGACCCTTCAGTCCGCAGGCTGACGCTCTATCCACTGAGCCAAACTGGTTAGGGCTATCTTTCTTTCTCTTTATGCTACGTTTCTCCCTCGCCTTCCCAGCTACTTTTTAAGATTTTCACTTTATCACTGATTTTGAGCAGTTTGATTATATGTGTTTGTGTAGTTTCCTTCATGTGCCTTGTACTTGGAGTTCACTGAACTTCTTGAGTCTGAGGGCTTAGTTTTCATCAAATTTGGAAAATTTCAGCCATAAGTCCTTCAAATATTTTTTCTGTTCCCAATTTTCTCTCTTCTTTCTTTAAGAACTCTAATTATATATATGTTAGGCCACTTGAAATTGTCCCACTGTCCATGGATGCTTTGTTCATTTAAAAAGGAATCTCTTTTTTCCTCTCTGTTTCATTTTGGAATTTCTAGTACTGTGTCTTCAAGTTTTTCTTCTGCAGTGTCTAATCTGCCTCTGATTCCATTCAGTTTATATTTTCATCTCATAATGTGTAGTTCTTATTCTAGAAGTTCAATTATAGTCTTTTTTAAAATATGGTTATAATAATTGTTTTAATGTCTTTGTCTACTAATTCTAATGCGTGTCAGTTTTGGGTTGGTTTTGATTGATTGCCTTTTTTCCTTATTATGGATTATAGGTTTTTGTATGCCTAGTAATTTTTTATTGGTTGCCAGACGGTGTGAATGTTCTTGTTGATTGCTGTGTATTAAATATTCTTGAGCTTTGTTCAGGGATATAGTTAAGTGACTTGGAAATAGTGTGATCCTCTTGGGTCTTGTTTTTAAGATTTGTTAAGTGGGACCAGAGCTGTGCTCAGTCTAGGGCTAATAATTCCCCACTGCTGAGGCAAGACCCATTTGTATATTTTACTCAATGCCTAGCTTTTCCAACCTGTTAGGAATAGGCACTTTTCCCAGACTTGTGTGTACCAGGCACTGTTACTTCTATCCTTTTGAGTGTTTTTCCTCCCAGCCTTGGGTAGTTTCTGCACATTCATGTGGTGATCAGAACTCAGCTGAATATTTGAGGGGGCCCTTCAGAGACCTTTATGGTGCCCTCTCTTTTCTGATAATCTGTTCTGTGAACTCTGGCCGCATGAGTATCCCCACACTCAGCTCCATCTCCACAACTAAGGGAGTCTTTTGGAGTCTGACTGGTTCCCTTCCCTGGGCTGTAGTTTGGAAACCCAACTGTAGGGCTGAGGTCCTTTGTTTCCTGTCTCATGGGTATCACTGTCTTTTGTTTCCTGAGATCTGATATCTTTAAAACCATTTTGTATATTTTATCTATTTTTCTGTTATTGTTATTTCAGTCAGGAAATTAAATCTGATCTCTATTATTCCATCTTGGTCCAAGATGAGGATTTGACTTTAATTCCCTCATTCCCACCTTTCCACCTTTTAATGCTTCCCATCTTTCAGTCCATCCACTCTAGGTATATCTCATTTTTTTTTCCTTCACTCTACTGTCCGAGTTTACATTGTTATGGTATAATAAACTATGATGACTTTTCCTTTCCTGCACCACTTTTTGCTCTCCCTGGAGTTGGTTCTTCTGTTTGCTTAGTTTTCTATGTATCTTTCAATGAGTCGAACTCTCCAGTCACTGTCTAAATTTATCAAGATGTTACTTTCCATTCGGTATTCTATCAGATCCATCTTTCTGAAGAGGTTTCAGGGCCTTGTGTCCTGGAGCAGCATGGACTGGTAGCTTTCTATCATGATGCTTAGCTGTCCTCTTGGGATCTCTCTCCAGCATCCTGGGCATTTCCTTCCCAGCTCTTCTGTGTTGGGATCTTCTGTTTCCTGTATCTTGTGTCTTCTCCTTTGTTGGTATACTCTGTAGTTTTGGTAGAACACATCCTCTCAATTGTCACAGGCCCATCTGCTTTCCAGCTTCCAAAGTTTTGTTGTGGGTTGTCTCTACTGTTCTTATCCTTGGGGACTTCTGCCATTCAAAAATTTCTCCTTTTTAAATTGTAATATTGGTAGAGTTTTGGGAAGGAGTGAAATTATGTGCATGTTTGCAATCTACAGTCTTCTCTACAGTGGTTCTCAACCTTCTGGCCCTTTAAGTACAGTTCCTCATGTTGTGACCCAACCATAAAATTATTTTCGTTGCTCCTTCATAACTGTAATGTTGCTACTGTTATGAATCGTAATGTAAATATCTGATATGCAGGATGGTCTTAGGCGACCCCTGTGAAAGGGTTGTTCGACCGCCAAAGGGGTCGCGACCCACAGGTTGAGAACCGCTGTCTTTATCCCCTCTTTAACCTTAGAGAATCCATGAATTCATTCAGTATCTAGCATACATTTAATGAATAAGACCCCGGCTCTATCCACCATGGGCCTGCATCCTTGAACCAAGCAATGTAGTGTACAGAATTCTGGCTTCATTTCTTACTTTCTGGGTGATCATGGCCACCTCTTCAGAGCTAGTTTTCTTATCTGTAAAATGGGAATAATGTAGTAAGGGGTGGGGGTTTAAATCGGCCAATGGAAATAAAGCTTTTAGTAAAGAACCTGCACATAACCTGGGTTTTCTTGAGAGCCCAGACTGTGACTTCTCCTTTATAGTCCCCCAAAATCCTAGCCCAAGGTGAAAAACATAGTAGGTATATGAGTGACTGAGGAGGGGTGTAGGGTGAGCTGTTTGGCCTGGTCTCTCCTTTCAGCAGTTGTACCTCCTGAGGAACCTGAAAGCCAAGGGCCTCAGCGGGTATGAGAACACTGGGTTCTTCTTATCTCTGCCTTTCCTCTGTGTGCTGTCTCCTAATGAGTCAGGGTCTCCTCTCTGGGCCCCTGGCCTTTGCTAGTCCCTGATCTTGGCAGGGCTGCTCCTCCTCCATGGTCAGAAGAAAATTACCATCACTCTGAATTGTTGGCCTCCCCCAGCTCCTGGAGATTCATTCCCTATGACAGGTTCTTAAGTGCCTTGGACCAGGCAAGTCCCTTCCAACTTAGGGTCTTGGTTTCTCTATTGCTAAAATGGGTGGGCAGGATATGGTGGGACTTATGGTATCTTAAATGTCTTGAAGTCCCTGACATCTCTCTCCCAGGTTCAGACCCTTCGTCTCCTGGGCCCGGCAGCCTGCTCTGCACTGGATGTACCTAGCTCCTGGGGTTCTGCTGTAACATGGGGATGAGCAGTCCCCCTCGCAGAGTAAATGGTTTACAATACACAGCTCTGGCTTTCCCCACCCCACCTCCAGAGCCCAACAATAGGCCACTTCAGCTCTAGGCTCTCCCCAGGGGTGGGGGTGGGGTGAGGCCTGGGCCAGAATGCGAGTGACTAGCTGGGCGTCCTCTGCCCAGCCCTGGAAGAGCTCTGGGAGTGCCGGGCTGCTGGAACTACATCCTTCCCTTGCTCTGAGACACTGCCGGGCCTTGGTGCCATGCTGGTGTCTGGGCCAGAGGATTGGCATGGTGTGCAGAAGACCCAGGCAGCTGCAGGAATTTACCCGGTCACTTGAGTGGTGTTTGTGTTGGGGGGAGAGGAGTGCTTCAGGAATGCATTAGGGCTCTCAGTGTCCTGTCTCGGAGCGTCAGGATTGGCACGCCAGTCTCTAGCTGGTGGAGCATGAAACAGTTACAAAATACTTTCAAGGCCAAGTTGGTACATGCGGGGAGGTGTTGAATTCAGTGTTGGTCTGTGTCATGATGTTTAGTCAGATCCTTTCCTCTCTGGAGATCCTTACACCTCTTTCTCCATTGTGGTCTAAGGAGATGAGGCACAGGAGGGCCCCTCTGTCGGATGGATGTATCTGCCTCTGCTTCTGTGCCCTGCCTTTCCTCCCTGTCACCCCCCTTTCCCCTTCAGGTCCCCCCACCCCCTTTCTCTCTTTCCCCCTCTCCTCCCTGTCCCTTTCTCTCTCTCCTCCATTGAGAAGGCCTTTCTGAGAAGACTCCCCTTCTGCCTGAGTGACCGGCCATGTTGTCCCTGGGGCTGAAGTGGCTTTGTGGGAGCAAAGTAGCTTAGTGGGCCTGGGACAGGAGGGGCTGTAATGAGTTTGGCAGCCCCTCTTTCCATGAAGGTGCTTGCTTTACTGGATTTGAAAACATGGAGACATTTGAAGGGAAATGGTAAGAGATGGAGTTGGACAAATAGACAAGGAGTGGATCCTGAAGGGCCTTGTATTTGGTTCAATGAGGAGCTACAGAAGGCTTTAAGCAGGGAAGGGACTTCAGATCTGTGCTCAGATGACAATAGTAACAATAGGCAACTGTGTGCCAGGTGCTGTGCTAAGTATGCCATTCATGATCTCATTGAATCTACACTCTATAAAGGAGGTATTATTTATCCCCATTTTACAGATGAGGAAATTGAGGCTTAGAGGTTAAGTCATTTGCCCAAAAGTTGCCCAACTAGAAAGTGACAGAGCCAGGATTTCAGCCCAGGCCTGCCTGCATTTTGATCCCAGTGGTATTGATGGGAGGAATCATAAAGAGGCAGAAACAACAAGATTTTGTGGCCTGCCTAGGGAAGGTAGGATGGCTGTCGGGGGGGGGGGGGGGGGGGCAGGGGTGAGGTTTCTAGCTTGGGTGGCTGGTGTTGGCTTGTGATTTTCAATCAGGATACAGGGGCACCCATGAGCTAGGTTTAAATGGTTCATGATGAGCTCAGAATTAGTGGTACCTACCTATGCGTCCTCCTGGTGGGGCTGTCCTGTAATGTGTAGAAATGTGGGTCTAGAGCAGCGGTTCTCAACCTGTGGGTCGCCGACCCTTTGGGGGTTGAACAACCCTTTCACAGGGGTCGCCTAAGACCATCGGAAAACACATATATAATTACATATTGTTTTGTGATTAATCACTATGTTTAGTTATGTTCAATTTGTAACAATGAAATTGGGGGTCACCACAACATGAGGAACTGCATTAGGAAGGTTGAGAACCACTGGTCTAGGGCTTCAGGAACTCGGGAACAGAGACAGATAGCTCATGGTGGTAATCAGAGTTCTAGGAGGAGAGGTGACGACCCACGGACAGAACATCCATTGAGAAGGGAGAGTGCAAAAGTCTTAGGAAACACCAACAGTTAACGAGAAGGGCGAAGAGGCTTTAGGGCTGGACTCAGGGCCTGTGGGCCCAGCGCTGCTGCCAAGTATGCCTCAGCCTTGCCAGTCCTCAGGATCTCAGATGCCAAGCTCCCCTGGGAGGGAGTGGGCCGCTGTGTCCTGGAGATGGAGAGGGTGTGAACAGCCATGGTATGTATCTGAATCATCCCCTTCTCTCCTGTGGCCCCTGGCCAGCCTCCTCCTCAAACCAGTATGATGTCAGACCTGGGCTGACCTGAAGGTGTGGGGCTGCCTAATGCATTCCCTCTGGGATGAGGACCTGAGGGGAACCAGCCTGGCCTGGATCCAGAAGCTTGGGTCCTGCTCACAGAGGGTGAGTTGAAGCTGCCTGGGCTTGGTGGGACTGACATGTAAAGCAAGATAATCCTCTGGCTGAGAGAGGAGCTACCAGCATTACCCAATATGTTGTTTTTCCTCTAGGGCTTGGAGAAGAGGGAGGGCAGAGGTGGCAGAGGGCTGGCTTGGAGGTGGGACTGGCATATATTCCCGAGAATACGGTAGATTGTTTTGGAAAAATCCTCTTGGCCGGAAATTACATGTCACGTCTGCTCCTCAGTATGGATTTGTCACTTCACTGATGCTGTTGGAGAGGCTGGGGGAGGGGGGTGAACAGCAGATTCCGGGCTACTCCCGCTCCCTTTTAGAGATATGGGGGCAAGTTACAGACCAGAGAGGTGTGCGCGTGGGCGGGATTCCCCAAATCCTAGAGGCAGGTTGGATCTGTGGTATCTTTATAACAAGACGGCAGGGGGCTTATAGGGGAGGAGGAAGGGAGAGAAAAGCTGGAAGGAGGAATGGTTTGGATCAGACCCTTCACCCAACCAGGAGAAGAAAGAACGGGCCTGGCATTTTCAGCCTCTTTCTCCACAGCCATCTGACTCGGGGTTCTTGCAGCTACCCCCAAAACTAGTTTCTGTCGTAGCTGCAGTAAGACGCAGAGGAGCTTCTGCCTCGCATAAACCGCTGCCTGGCAGGGGCATACTTAGGGTTGCGACCGAGCTTGTGAGGAGGGGGAGCCTTATGGAAAACTCACCTAGTGCCTGCCTGGGATCTCGCCTCACTCTTGAGGTTGAGTGTGTGGCCGGGTGTCTCAGCATCTCTCTCCTCCTAAAAGGGGTGAAGTTCCCTGAGCTCAGCCGTAAATACCTGTTACTGTGGAGTCAGTGGATGCTTCAGATGCCAGCAAAATGAGAGGGTGTGCGTTCGCCTCGAAGCCCTGGTGGCTGGCGGGGAGGAGGAGCCTCTGCAGTGAGGCTTCCTCTGCCAGCTGTGGCCTCACCTGGATGCTGGGTGACAGTTCGTGGTGGGCAGGTATAGGGGCAGCTCCTCGGGCAGGCAGTGTGGGCACGCGGGGCGCTCTTCGGAGGCCGGAGAGGTCAGCCCCAGCGCTCTGCCCTGCCCTCCCGCGCGCACAGCCCGGGCTATCTGGGGGAGGGGGCGGGAGGGAAAGGTCAAGGCCCGGCTACGAAGAGGCGTAGGGTGGTGGGGGCTGGGGCGGTGCCGGAGGAGGCGTGGCTCCCACCGCGCTGGGCCGGGCAGGTTTGCGGCTGGAAGAGAAGGTGGAGCGGAGTGAAGAGGAGCCGCCGGGAGCCGGCAGGTGGGCTCATTCCTGGAGCTCAGTGGAAGCTACGCTGGTGGAGGGATAGGCTTCAGGCCCCATGTCTAGAGGGAGGGGTCCCAGGTTGGTTCAGGACAGGGGCTGCTTCTCTTCTGTATGCTTCTTGGATGGACCCCCCCCCCCATCATGGAATATGGGGACCCTTGAATCCCCAGAGCCAAGCTGGTGGCTGTGGAGCTTTGGGATCCCGGAGACCAAGGGGCCCAGGGGAGCCATGGGTCTGGGGATCAGGCTGTGGCCCTGCGGAGAGGCAGCGGCTGGTTGGTGCAGACAGGACAGGATTGGGGGAGGGGCCTGCCGCGGTCGGAGCCGGAGAGACAGCAACCGCGGGGGCTCTTGCCAGCGGGTGGGGGGTGGAAAGGAGGCCGTGGGGTGCGTGCGGGGTGGGGGCCAGGACCAGAGCTCCCCCGGCCGATGTGCTTTAGCGGCCCTGCCCTTCTCCTAGACTCCAGACTAGAGGATGCTCAGGCCCGGCCCCGCAGGACGCAGGGCAGTGACGCCGCCGGTGCCGCTGGCGGGGCGGGGGCTGCGGGAGGGCGCTGCTCCCCTCCTGGCCTTAACGCGGGCAGTTTGGGTTCCATGGGGGAGAGATCTGCATATCAGCGCCTGCCTGGGGGCTCGGAGGCCCTGCAGGTAATGGGGGAAGCCTGGGGGACAGTCAGGTGCCCGGGCCCTTGCCCCATCATCTGATGGTGAGCGGAGGGCCCGGCCCTGCGCACTGCAGCCAGGAGTGAGGGGTGTCTACGCTCCCGGGAGGCTGGGTGAAGCATTGGTGTTGCTGTGGGGAGTTGCGGGGCGGGGTGAGTCAGTGGTGATGAATTACTGGTGCTGGCATTGGCCTCAGTGTCTCTGGGTCCCAATTCCGCTGGCCTCTGGGCTTGCTTTTGGGTTTAGTCATTTCCGGGCACTGCATCCCTGTTTCCTGGACATTCCCGTGGACAGTCCGTTCAAATATGCGTATCAAGCCAAACGTCCCCGTTTGCTTTAGAAAGTAAGGTCACCATCCATATTTATGGGACCACTGCTCCTTCTCCTTGGAGATCCAGCATTTTCTCTCTTGGCCGGCAGAGGGCAATAGCTGACAGGACAAAGGTGGGCCAGAAGGTGGGAGCTGTTTTCCAGGACTGGGAGCAAGGGGTCCCAGACCTGGCCTGAGCTCAGACCCCTGACCATGCTTTTCTTTTCTTACAGCGTCTCACAGCTGGATTGCCGAGCAAGCTGCTGAGGCTTGTTCTTACCTTGTGTCCGAGGGAGAGTCAGGCACGGGGTTCTGGTGCATTTGGGGCACATCTTTCAGGGGGTGCCTAGGGTTTTTCATCTGGCCACTGTCACCCAGCAGCCCCGCCTGGGAGCCGAGGGAGTAATCCTGCTTCCATTGTCTCCCGGGATCAGGTCCCTGGCCTCCTTCAGAGTGGTGCTGGTGGGAGGTAGGCCGTGGGCGTTCCTTTCTGAACTGTGGACATTTCCTCCCAGGGTTTGGGGAAGAGTCCGCTCCAGTGTGACCTCTGCCTGGTCTGGTCCATTATCTGTGACCCCGGCCTCAGACGGGGGATTCACTGGGACAGAGGGGAGGCTGCGCCTGGCTGGCTCCACAAGCTTTGGGGTGGATGACAGGGGGATGGGGAAGAAGGACTGATTGCTGGAGTGTGTTCACCCCCCCCCCAAATCAGGGCTCAGGCCAGGAAATGGCTGTCCCTTTGGGTACCTCCTCTCCAAACACTGAGAGAGGCCTTGGAAAGAGAGCCTGGGATGCTGACTCCCCCAAACTCTCACCCCAGCTGCCTGCTCCACTAGCCAGCTGGGGCTCTCAGTGCTGGTCGCCAGCTGGATCGGGACAAGAGAGCAGTGTGAAAGAAACAGGGGCTCCCTGGGCATGGTGGGGGGTGGGGTGGGGGTGCTGAGGGAGCCGGCGAGGACTTCCTGCAGCTGTCAGGTGTGTCTGGGGGCTGTGGTGAGGGGGGTGTAAGAGCAGCTGGCTCTCTTGAGGAGGGGCAGAGGGATCATTTGTCAGCTCCAGGAACATGGGGGGCCCATGGGGGCTTGATGGAGTGTCTCTAGTTCCCTTTAGCTGGGGCTGTTGTCTGTGTGTATGGGTGCTATACAAGACACATCATACAGCCTTGAATGCTACAGCTTGGGGTGGGGGGAATCCCAGCCCGGTCTAGGAGCATGTTTGTTTGTTTTGAGGGGGCTTTGGATCTTGGCCAGCTGGTCTGGGGAGGAGGTACCCTGGGTGTTGTGGGCAGCAGACAAGGCAACCCCAGGGGAGGAGGTGGAGATTCCTTACCCCCTCCACCCCCTCTCGATCTTGGCTGGACTGCCCCGCTCTGGCAGGCTGCCGGCCTCCTATTTCCGTCGGGCACCAGGGTAACAGGGCCACATTAGGGCCTGAGCCAGGAGACGCCCAGCCAAGGCTGGGACTGGGAGATGGGGGAGGGTCTCCGAAGGGTCTGCCTGCAGGATCCAGGGATGACTCTGGGGTCCTAGCCCCTCACTCAGGCTATGTACCAGCTCCCAGGCCCCAGATAAGCCCATATGGGAGCCTGCAACCATTCTCTGTACATTGCTGCTTGATTCACATAGCCCCCACCCTAAAATCCCAGGAGTTGTCTGCAACTATGGGGGCTGGGGTGGAAGCCAGAGACAGGGGGCCTTGTGTATGGGGAGGCAGGGGGGCCAGTGCGGGTGGCTGGAAGGAAGAGTCCCCCCATTCCCGCCGCCTTCTTGGCAGTGATTCAGAAAGGTCCTTTTTCAGCCAGTGTCAGAGCTGCTCAGCTGGGGAGGGAGGGAGGAGGGAGGGAGGGAGAGAGGGAGGGCAGTCGGGAGGGGGAGCCAGGGAGTAGGGCTGGAGCTGTGACCACTGCTCTGGAGAGAAGACAGAGAAACAGGACAGAGAGGACTCAGGCTGCAGGCAGTCCAGAGAAGAGCCAACCTGCTCCCTGGCAGACTAGCCAGCTGTGGAAATAGCTGTGCAGCAGAGAAGGGGACCTACCCTCTTCTTCTGCCCTACATCCCAACCCTGGTGTGGGATTTTGGGGGCTCCTAGGGCAGACCTCTGGCCAGCTTCCCTTCTGGGCAGGACCTGAAATTTAGAAGCTGAGGTCCCTGCTCCCCCACTTCTCAAGCCAAAGTCCAAGGGACCCAGTCAGGGGTCCAGCTCCGTGGAGATGCCAGCAGCTCGTCGGTTCCCTGGCCTAGAGCTCTCCTTTCCTCTCCTGGCCAGGCTGCGGCGAAGACTATACACAGTGAGTGGGGGGCTGGGGCCAGGCGGACTGGCTGGAGACTGGATCAGCTCCTCAGAGCCAGCACTTCACTGAGGGGCAGAGAGCAGGACTGGGAAAGGCGGAGGGACCCCTTTAGTGAGGGACCCCCCGGGGGGGTCTGGGCTGAGTGGCTTCTCCCCTCTGGTGCTGCATTCTTGTTGGCGAGTGTTAGAAGGGTGTACTTGGGAAATGTGCATGCCGCCTCGAGAGCTACACGTGTCAGACATAGGTGTGCGGGCTCTGGGTGCGCTGGGGCCCAGGCACATGGGGGACAGCTGCAGCTGTGCTCTGAGCGTCACAAAGAAACTTGGGCTGGAGGGGCAGGTAGGGGTGAGGGGGGGACTTGTCCAGGGTCATCCTGGGCTTGGTGGTAGAGACAGGACTGGGAGCCTGCCTGCTATCTGCTCACTGGGATCCCAGTGTTCTCAGTCTTCCCACACACGGCCCTCTGTTGCCTGGGCTTGGGGAGCAGGGAGGAGAGTGTCCAGCTGAGTGGGGAGATTTGTCAGCTGGTATTTCAGGGGAGAGGAACAGGTTGGACTGTGCTCTTCAGGGGAGGGACCTCTGGGTCTTCCCTAGCCCTGAACACCAGAGCATGGCTTTGAGCTGTCCTCAGGAGTGGCTGCCTCCTGCCCCAGAGGAGGGTGGGCAGGGGGACCCTGGAGCCCTGGAGTTGGGGCACTGGGGAAGGAGAGGAGAGGACCTTCAGACCGCTTGCCCTGGTGGCAAGCCCCATCTGGAGGCTGAGCCATGTTGGGGAGGGGTTGTCCGTGAAAAAGCTGGCCCCGCCCCACCGGCCCGGCCACGGAGACTTTCCGAGGGCAGTGATGTCACAGTGCACCTTTGGGGTTTTCTTCTGGAAGGCAGTGGTGTCCCTCCCTCTTAAGCCCACACCCCTTGTTTATAACAGATGGTTTTCTGAGGATGAGTTAATACTGCTAAATGCTTGGCACTGTGCCCAGCATATAGTAATGTAGTTGAAGTGTTAGTTATTTTTATTGTTATTCTTAAAATTAATAGAAATATAACATGCTTACTGTGTATGCTACGTTCAGTCAGTCAACAAATGTAATGCCACCTGTACTATAAAAGAGAATTAAAAGTAATTACACCACTTCATGTATTCTGTGTCAGTGCACTCTGACAGAATGAAGTTGACGCTAAGACCTCCTGTAGCACCACCAGGAAGCACCATCTACAAGTGCTGACTGAGAGGGGTGTTTTGAAAGAGTAAGGATGGGTTGCCTTCAGTGACCATTTTTTTTTGAATAGTGACCAACTTTTGCTAAGTTCTGAACAAAGCAAAGGCCAGTTTTCCCTCAGTTAACACAGTACGCTAGTTCCATTCCAGAAAAATTCGGTATGTATCAAGACTGCAAAAATATTTTTTTGTTCAATGTAAAATGGAATTCGACTCTAGATTCAGATGATTACAAACAAATTTTTCACCTCCGTGAATGAAGTCGTATGGGATTTGGGACAGTGTGTGAAGCTCTCCTGTGCATTACAGGGTAACTCACATTCTTGTCTCCCCTAAAGACCACCAGTGGCCCCCCAACATTGTGACAACCAGAAACGTCCTCTAGGGGGCGGTCCAGCCTTTGTGAGAACCTTCTGGGTAAAGGGTTACGGCTTAAAGTTTGGAAACCCCCTGTGGCCCAGCCACCTTGGCAGGAGAGCCAACCAGGTTTTGAACTGAGGTCCTCTGGTTCCCATTTGTCACTCTCTGTACTGCCCTGAGCTGCCTGGGAAAGTCTGAACTCCTGGCATTGGGTTGGCAGCACCTCTGGGAACTGTGGGGGCAGGAGGCTCGTGCTGGGCCCAGGCTGTGAGCGCTCCGAGAGCCTGCTTTTCAGTGTGACCCGTGATGAGAGCTGAGGGACAAGGCAACCTCTGAGTTGGGGAGGATGGGGTCGCGGGCAGCTGACCTTTTGCCTTGCCCGTTTCCTCACTGTTAAATACCTCTGGGATTGAACATGGGCCAGGGGCTGGCCTGGCCAACCTCTCAGCTCTGAGGTGCCTTACTTGGACAGGGATGGGCTTGGTGTCTGGTGGGTCAGGTTGCTTAGTTTTGAGGGTGCCACTGGCCTCTTTCTCTGGGCCCAAGAAAGTGTAGATCAGAGGTCACTCACTGGTGGGGCTTTGGCTGATTGTGGCCTGCAAGCACGTGTTGTCTGGCCAACATAGAGTATGTCATGTGAGAGAGTGTGTGTGTGTGTGTGTGTGTTTCAAACTTGAATTAGTTGACATAGTTTAAAAAGTCAGGAGATACCTGGCCGGTTTGGCTCTGTGGATAGAGCGTCGGCCTGTGGACTGCAGGGTCCTGGGTTTGATTCCAGTCAAGGGCACATACCTCGGTTGCAGGCTTGATCCCTGGCCCTGGTTGAGGCGCATGCGGGAGGCAACCAATTGATGTGTTTCTCTCACATCGATGTTTCTCTCTCTCTGTCTCTCCTCCTTCCTTCTACTCTCTAAAAATCAATGGAAAATATCCTCTGGTGAGGATTAACAACAACAAAAAAGTCAGAGGAGAAAGATAATGTTAAGTGAAAACAAGAAACAGAAGGATGTAGGAACAGTATTTGTGTGTGTGTGTGTGTGTGTGTGTATATGTGGCGGGGGGACAC
The DNA here is from genome assembly GCF_000147115.1 of Myotis lucifugus. Lineage (NCBI taxonomy): Eukaryota > Metazoa > Chordata > Mammalia > Chiroptera > Vespertilionidae > Myotis > Myotis lucifugus. The sequence continues at coordinate 701,170 of NW_005871153.1, forward strand.
AAACTCTGGAAGCCCTGGCTGGTTTGCTCAGTGGTTAGAGTGTTGGCCCTTGGACCGAAGGGTCGCAGATTCAATTACCATTCAAGGACACAGACCTGGGATGCAGGTTTGATCCCTGGCCCTGGTTGGGGCGGGTTGGGGTGTGAATGGGAGGCAACCAATGGATGTCTTTCTTTCTCTGTCTGTCTCTCCCACTTCCCTCCCTTCCACTCTCTAAAAAAATCAATGGAAAAAATATCCTTGGGTGAGGATTAAAAAATAAATAAAAAGCTTTAGAAGAAAGCTCCTCTTTAAAAAACAAAACAAAATCTGGAAAGATCTGCAAAGTTATTGATGGCATCTGGCTTTGGGGAGGGAAGCTAGGTGGCTGTGCAATAGAGGAGGGAATGAGACTTTATGGCTCCTTTGTGCCTTTTGAATATTTTACCATGTGCTTATATTACCTTTAAAAAAAAAATATGGCAAGACTAGAGACCTGATGCATGAAATTCGTGCAAGAGTAGGCCTTCCTTCCCCTGGCTGCCGGCACCAGCTTCCCTCTGGCATCTGGGACCCAGGCTTCCCTCTGGCCGCCGGCAGGCACCAGGGACACGGGCTTCCCTCGTAGCCCGACTTCGTCTGGAAGGACGTCAGGAAGGACATCCGGTCTAATTAGCATATTATGCTTTTATTATTATAGATTTCACATATAGATAGCTAGTATTTCTTGAAAAAATTGCAAATTTTGGTAACACTGGGCCTCACTCTGTTGTGATAGCCATTGACAGGAGCTGAGCAATGCTGCCTCTTTGAGCTGGATCTGAAAGCCCCCACTCCCTCCAGCCCTTGCCTGTCCCTCTGTCTCCCACTCGTTGTGGTCCCGGAGGCACTTGTGGGGAGGGCTTTGGGTTGGGGAGAGAGGCTCTGCTATATCAAACATTGGGAGGACTCATCTAGCCCTGAGTCCTTTCTGTGGGGTCCCTCAGGTCTGGAGAACCAACCCATGGAGGTGTCTCAAGGGACCCTGTAACCTCCAATTTTTTGAGTGAAACTTTATGATTAAGAATGTGTTATTTCCCCTGGAGACCAAATCATTTTCATCAAATTCTAAAGGGTTTGTGACCCCAAGAGAGTTTGAGCCGACAGGGAACCTGAGAACACAGAGGTTGATCTCAGGTCACCGAGCCACAGATTTTTTTTTTTAAAAATTTTTTAATTTATTGATTTCAGAGAGGAAGAGAGAGGGAGAGACAGATAGAAACATCAATGATGAGAGAGAATCATTGATTGGCTGCCTCCTGCACATCCCCTACTGGGGATTGAGCCTACTGGGCATGTGCCCTTGGCCGGAATCGAACCTGGGACCCTTTAGTCTGCAGCCAACACTCTATCCATGAGCCAAACCAGCTAGGGCCAGCCACAGATTTTGTGAGTAAGACCCTGACTCCAGCGCCTGGGCTGCATCCCAACTGTCCTAATTCTACCCTTGTTGCTGGCAAGAAAGGGGGCAGGTGGGTATCTGCTATTCTGTGCAGCTGTTTTGAGGAGCAAGAAGGTGATTTTAATCCATCCTGGAAGCAGCAGAGTAGGATGTGGATGAGCCCAGCACACTCGGGCAGGGTCCCCTTTTACCTCCCTGTATCCCTAGGTCCTGGATTCATTCTTTTTTTAAAACAACAACAATAATATTTTAAAAAATTATTTATTTTAACATATTTATTTCTTTTTTTATGGCTGTCTTTTAAAAAAATATATTTTTATTGATTTCAGAGAAGAAGGGAGAGAGAGAAACATCCATGATGACAATCATTGATTGGCTGCCGCCTGCACGCCCCACACTGGGGATCGAGCCTGCAATCCAGGCTTGTGCCCTGACAGGGAATCGAACCGTGTCCTCCTGGTTCATAGGTCGACCCTCAACCACTGAGCCACGTTGGCCGGGCCCTGATTCACTCTTTCTTCCCCACAGAGGCTGGGGAGCAGCAGCATGCAGCCAGAAGAGGGTACAGGCTGGCTGCTGGAGCTGCTGTCCGAGGTGCAGCTGCAACAGTACTTCCTGCGGCTCCGCGACGACCTCAATGTCACCCGCCTGTCCCACTTTGAGTATGTCAAGAATGAGGACCTGGAGAAGATTGGCATGGGCCGGCCTGGTAGGTGGGGACGTGGGCCTTGCTTGTCATTTCCCCACTGACCATTTGCCTCCTCTGTCCTCAGGATTGCCAAGCACATGGAGGAGCCCTCCCCCCTATATTGCATGGAGTGGCATAGCTGAGAACCCTCCCTGCCTGTCCAAGAGCCCCCGGTGGGGTGGAGGGGCCTCAGTAGATGCCGCACACAGTCAGTGCGTGAGGACAGTTTGCACTTGTAAAGGTGAATGGGACTTCGAGGAGTCTCACTTAAAGCTCTGGCTACTCAGAACTAACTACCGCCCTCTGGTTTGTTCAGACATTTGTAGGATGCATTTCTTCCACCTTCTCTTCCTTTATACCTGTACCTGTAGAATTGAGTCTGTCCTATTCGCCAGTTTGAACACCCAGGGTTCAGTATCCAGAGATTTGTGTGAAGAAGAGAAGATAAAAACCCTCAGATGGTTTGCTGATTTTCTCTTGATCTGTCTTTCTTTCTCTGTCTCTCTCACAGAGATCTGGTCAATCAGAATGTATTGATCCTAAAAGTAGTGGTTGCAGCATATAGAACTCATGGTGTTCCTTATAGGACATAGAAACTTATTTGTGCGTTCAACTTAAAGCAGCTCAATAAGTAATAGTGTGCTGAATTAGACATTGACTTCTGCTACTTTTGGCCTGGATAGTTGGTGTCTGATGCCAGTAAGATAATAAAATTTTATGGGAGAAAAACTCAAAATTGGGAAAATTCTATTACCTTGATTTCCATTGCTCTTGGAAATTGGGAACAGAGAACTACTGTTCAGTGTTGGTGGTTAAATACCTCCGTCCAGTTCAAGAACCACTGCCTAGAAATGGAATGCAGGATCATCTAATAATTGCAGCCCCTGGTTGGTTGGGATGGTTTGTTTCCTTGGTTTCATTGTGCTGGGCAGTATCTAGTGGTGGACTCACCACGGGAGACAGAGGGAGCCTGCAGTGGGCAGCAGCCTCTCGGGGGGCGTGAGCCTTAATAACATTGGGCTCCTGTCCCCCCTGCAGGCCAGCGGCGGCTGTGGGAGGCTGTGAAGAGGAGAAAGGCCATGTGCAAGCGCAAGTCCTGGATGAGCAAGGTAGGTGGACAAGGAGTGAGACGGGCGGGAGCAGCCTCGTGGGGCCCCACTCTGATGTCCGTCCTAGGAAACTCCCCCCATTCCTGGGCAGTATAATCTCACACTTTGTACAGACCTCCCTCCTCCAGGATCTTATCGGGCAGGGCACTTGTGGAGCTGCCTGGCTGAGTGTCTGTCTCCGCTAGAGACGGCACGTGAGTAGCCTGTGTACAGCCCTGGCTTCACATCCGCTCCCGCTCTGCGATGGTGCCGGGCCTGCAGCAGGCACTGGCTGACAAGTACACCGTAACTTGAGCCCTTGCTCTGTCTGAGTTTGGGGGCTGGTGTCAAGCCTGGGGTAGTGCGGACTGTCTGGACCCAGCACATCTTTGCATTGCTTCCCTCCTCCCCGCCCTCCTCAGTCTGTGGAGGGTTCCTCTGGTCATCTGGCCTTGCTGACAGCTTCTTTCCCTCTCCTTTGTCCTAATTTGGGTCTGTGGAGTGGTGAGTCCCTGGTCTGACTCAGTGGAGCTTTGCCCATTGTCTGGAAGACAATGCGGGAGGAAATGAAACAGCCAGGGCCTTCCCTCCCCACTTCTGGCCTCGGGGCTGGGGTGGGGGGCAGGCAGGGCAGCACAGTTGGACCGGATTGGACAGCAGAGATTTCCTGGCTGCGATCTGGCAAAGGGGCTGTCTCTTGGGATCCTGTGGCCTTTTCTGGGGACACTGTCCTGGTCCCTTGCCCAGGTTTTAGGGAAGAATGAGCATGTTGGGGCGGGTGAAGGCAGGAGGGAAAGGCTGTGCAATGTGCCAGGTTTCCGGGGTCTTGGATCTACCGCGGACTCGCAGGAGGTTCCCGGGCCGGTCATTGAACCTCTCCAGACTCGAGGCGTGAGGCTTGTCTTCGGTCGGACGGTGCTGCCACACTTGCCCGGCTCACCTCACCTCACCGGCTGTGTGCACGGTCCTGTCAGCTGAACATTGTTTGCAAGCGTCAGGGATTCCAGTTACTGGGAGGAAGGACAGAGCAGCAGCCAGAAGAGGCCCTCAGATTGGAGACTGTCCGTCCAGATAAGACTCTGCCAGCTTTGGGGGCAGGGGCCCGGCTGGGTAGGCTCTGCAGCCTGAAGCCAAGGCTTTGTAGGGGTGGCCAAATCCAACTGACAGGCCAGCCCTGACCCTCAGGGCCTCCTTCCTCCTGTCCCCTGACTTTTGTCCCCTTCCCTGTCCAGCTCAGGCTGCAGAGTTCTTTCTCGTCTCCCTTCTTTCTCAGCCCTCAGCTCTCGGCGGCCCTCCAGAAACCCAGCTGTCTTCCCAGGCCCTTCCCCAGCAAGGCCTTGCTTCATCTGCACCCCCCACACACTCACAGGCTAACCTCAGGCTCAAATTATCCTCTGCTCTGGCAGGAAGAAGGGCAGCCGGCTCCCCGGGGAGGGTGGAGACAGACAGCACCAAATGGGCAGCCCAGAGAAGGGGCCAAGGCTAAAAATGGACAGAGAGGTGTTTGTGGCAGGCCCCTTAGGCTCCTACCCATCTGCTCCGGTTAGGGCCTGGAGTCTCTTCTGGGGAGGGGGTGCAGAAAGGGATGGATGGGGGGAAGGTGGTGCCTAGCGTAGCTTTGGGCTGCCCCGGATCCCCCAGCTGGGTGTGGGGCCACAGTAGCCACAAGCTACATGCCTGTCAGTCCATTTCTGCCACACACACACCCGCCCTGAGGCCACACTGAAGCTCTGGGTTCCTGTCTTGGGGGTGTGGTCAGGAGGGGGCTTGGACCTCCAGCCAGGCTACCCCCCCCCCCCCCCCCCCCGGGAGTTTGGCAAAGCCAGGACCTATCTGGAGGCTACGTGAGGGCCCGCTGGGGCAGGACTGTGGCCTCAGGGTCCCATCTGGCCTCTGGCTGCCTTCAAACAGGTGTTCAGTGGAAAGCGGCTGGAGGCTGAGTTCCCCCCTCATCACTCTCAGAGCGCCTTCCCGAAGACCTCGCCTACCCCTGGTGGCCCCGCAGGGGAGGGGCCCCTGCAGAGCCTCACCTGCCTCATTGGGGAGAAGGACCTGCGTCTCTTCGAGAAGCTCGGAGACGGCTCCTTTGGCGTGGTGCGCAGGGGCGAGTGGGACGCCCCCTCGGGGAAGACGGTGAGCTGCCCAGGTCCTGTGGGGTGTAGCAAGGGGACAGGCCCCCAGGAGACCGGCAGAGCCCCACTCTGCCCTCAGAGTGGCTCTGTCCCCTCGCCTAGGATGTGAAGGGGGCTGGGGACAGGTTGCAGAGTTCTTGCCCTGGATTCTACTCTCAGGTTTAACTAGACACAGCTGTTTCTTTTTAAAATTATACAAATAACTTATTATAAAAGTTTGGAAACTGTTTTAAAAGTAAGGGGGAAATTGCTGTGCTTTCACTAATCAGGAAGCAGTTAGCATTTCTGCCCCCCCCCCCCCCCAGGTATTTTGTTGCATTTAGTTAAGATACAAATTTAAATATAACTTCTAAATTCTTGCCCTTTCTCTTGGTGTTTTATTTGAAATTTCCCCCCAGAGGCATCCATAGCATGTATATAATAAAGGTGCAGCTCCTGAGTGTCCAGCTCAGTGAGTGTTCACCTGCGCACAGATGCAGGCAGCCACACCCAGGTCATGGTATCGGCATTTCCCGCCACCAGGGCCTCCTCCCTCCTGCGCTGAGTGTCTCCTCCCTCCAGGGAAGGCCACTGTTCTGACTTCTGTCACCATAGATTAGTGGTTTGGGATTAGATTTAAAGCATTTTTCTCCTACACCAAACCATTTTTAATGTTTTATAACACTTTATCACATTTTAATACCCTATCATCACTCTGGTCATCTTTACCAAATGGTTGCTATTTAATCTGGGCATTCCCTCAGGAAAGGAAGGCCCAGCCAATGGCCCTGGGGGTCGGCCAGCTGCCCTGCCCCAGCCAGCCAGGGCACCTGTGACATGCTCACCCACCCAGATGAGCAGATCTGAAGCCAGGATGTTTGAGCTTAGTTGGAGGGAGGAGCAGGTTGGCTCATAGTGTTGGGGCCTGGGGCCTGGGGCCTGTCCTGACTCCGTGCAATCTCCACTCTGGGCAGGTGAGTGTGGCTGTGAAGTGCCTGAAGCCTGATGTGCTGAGCCAGCCAGAGGCCATGGACGACTTCATCCGGGAAGTCAATGCCATGCATTCGCTTGACCACCGCAACCTCATTCGCCTCTATGGTGTGGTGCTCACGCCACCCATGAAGATGGTGAGTGCCGTGCGTGGGCGTTGGCTGTGGTCTCCGGGCCCCAGGTCCGCCCCTTCTCCTGCCTGTGCTGTGGTAACTTCTGTCCTGACAAAGGTCAGCGGTCCCCCCAGATCCTGCTTTGGTCCCCCACCTGATGTGGCAAAGGGGCTCACAGGGGCCCCTAGCCTGGGACCGACCGTGTCCTTCGGAGCCCATGCCCACCTCTGCGTTTTGCTTGTATTCATTGGCAGAGTAACACCTATGGGAGGAGCTGGTCCTAGAGTGTAATCTGTGGAATTTCTAACATGAGCCTCTTCGGGTTGCTTCTCTGGGCCTCAGTTTCCCACATTGCCGAGAGAGAGAGGCTGGGGAAGCTGTAGGACTCCCAGAGGTCCGCAGAGGCCAGGCCAGGAAGGAGCATTGAGCGTGGCTCTGGCAGGATGCTGAGGGAGGGGCAGGGCTCAGCCACACTTACTCCTCCCACCTTCTCCGTGGCCTCAGGTGACAGAGCTGGCGCCTCTGGGATCGTTGCTGGACCGGCTTCGCAAGCACCAGGGCCACTTCCTTCTGGGTACTCTGAGCCGCTATGCTGTGCAGGTGGCTGAGGGCATGGGCTACCTGGAGTCCAAGCGCTTTATTCACCGTGACCTGGCTGCCCGCAATCTGCTGCTGGCCACACGCGACCTGGTCAAGATCGGGGACTTCGGGCTGATGCGAGCACTCCCCCAGAATGACGACCACTACGTCATGCAGGAGCATCGCAAGGTGCCCTTTGCCTGGTGAGGGGCTGGTGCCGCCAGCTCACAGAGCCCGGGCCCCACCCCACCCCACCCTGGTCCCTGCACTCCGAGGCTCGGAGTATCTGGATCCTTTATACCCACAACAGCCCTGGTCTCCTCTGGGCCCGGGGTGTCCTTGTGTGCCCATTCATTCACTCATTCATTCAGGAATTTTCATGTGCCAGGCACTGGAACACACAGGGAAAAGGGCTTTCTGGAGGACTCAGTATTAAGCTCCTAAAATATCAGAAGTTAGCCAAGTAAAGACTGGTTGGTAAGCATGTTCCAGGAAGAGCTAGTGGAAGGCAGGGCCAGGCCAGGCTAGACTTTGTCGACCGAGCAGGGATGTTCACCTGCACACAAGGTGGTCCTTGGCCCTGCCTGGCCCCGGTGTGAGCCAGTCCTGTGCTGAGACCAGCGTCATCGTCCGGTGTCGAAGGCACCCACAGGAGCTTGGTCTCCCTGCTTTGAGGTGGGAGGAGTCGGTCTGGTTCAGCTGGCCAGAAAACCTTCTAATCCAGGATGTACAGTCACCCTGCTTAGTAACTGACCTGATACCTAGGGGATCATGCATCCTGGGCTGTGCCTGTTGTCCCGGAGGAGTTGATAGCACCCCTTTCATACCCAAGCATCCTGGTTTGGATGGTAATTATAAGGTCACCTATTTTTATGCAGCCCTCTTGAAACAGCTCTGTGAAGTGAGCAGATTATTATTACAGTGGGGCCTTGCCTTACGAGTGTCCCGACTAATGAGTTTTTCGAGATACGAGCCGTCTCGGCCAATTTTTTGCTTTGAGTTGCGAGCTAAAATTTGGATTACGAGCCAGCTTCAGATACCCCACCTCTAGTTGGCGCACCGAACGTCACAGTGAACGCCACATCAGCCCAGCATCGAGTGTCTCACTCGTTCACTTTTTGATTTGACATACGAGTAATTTGAGTTACGAGCTCCATCACCGAACGAATTAAACTCGTAAGTCAAGGCCCCACTGTATTCCCATTTCACAGATGAGGACTAGGAGGCTGAGAGTGACCTTCTCTGGCCCCACCCCTTTGAGTGGCAGGGCTAGCTCTCCAGTCCCATGAGAGGTCCTGTGAGTCTTCATCCAGAGTGGCTTCCTCCTCCCGCTGAGCAGCGCTGCTGGGATTCCCCTTTGCAGTGGTGCTTGTCCTCCTCACCCAGAGGGCATCCCAGAGAGCGTGTGCGGATATTGGCGTGAAGCTGGTGTGACTGTTTTCACCCGTTTTTGTTCTTCCCCAGGCCCTATCCAAATTTCCCACCCACACCTTCCTGCTGAAATGACCCAGATGCTAGGATCCTGCCCCAAATCTGGAAGTTGTCATCCTCCCACCACAATTATTAAACAGCCGGAGCTCTGTCCCCCTCCCTCTGCCCCTCCTAGAGCCTCTGACCGTCTTCCTTTCCCTGCTTTCCTGACCTGGCAGCTTCACCCTCTTCCCACTGCAGGCCGCATGTGTGTAAAAACCTGAGCATTCATCATTTTCTGCAAGTCTGTGTATCCCATAGTTCAGACGCGCTGCCCTTCCCCTTCATACGTCCCTAGTACCTGCTGTTGAGCCTAGAACATGGGGCAGCAACATGTTTGTTGAGTGAGCATTTATGTCCACTGGGGCTGATGTGGGTGGGGATGCTCGGAGAGGCCTCTGTTTGACCCCTGCCTTTGCCAGGTGTGCCCCCGAGAGCCTGAAGACACGCACCTTCTCCCATGCCAGCGACACCTGGATGTTTGGGGTAACGTTGTGGGAGATGTTCACCTATGGCCAGGAGCCCTGGATTGGCCTTAATGGCAGTCAGGTGAGGGGCTGGGGATGTGCTACCTGTAGGGTGGGAGCGGGTTGATTTGATTCCTGGCTCCCAACCTGGCCCTGTTGGAACTGGCTTTTACCTGCTGGAGTCCTGTCCCCCAGGCTCCATATCTGTGTGTTCTCTCAGAAAGCTGAGCAAAGACAAGGGCCCCCAGTGGTCAGGAAAGGAGCAGGTGGCGCTTGCTCCCATTCTTAGTCCTTGCCACAGCCACCTGTTCAGAGGCCCCAGACCTGGGGATAAAAGTGAGGCCTGGGGATAGACTCTGCCCCCCTCTTCTCTGGGGTGCGGGCATGGACGCCCAAAGCGCCAGTTGTTCCATGGGCCGGAGGGAGGGTCGGAGGGAGGGTGGGTGCTCTGCTTGTACTCAAACTGCTCCCCCTCTCCAGATCCTGCATAAGATTGACAAGGAAGGGGAGCGTCTTCCCCGGCCCGAGGACTGCCCCCAAGACATCTACAATGTCATGGTCCAGTGCTGGGCTCACAAACCGGAGGACAGACCCACCTTTGTGGCCCTGAGGGACTTCCTGCTGGAGGTAAGGGCAGGTCTGCCCACGGGTCCTGGGGTATCCACGCAGGGGTCAGTCCCAGAGTGGGGAGTGACCTGTCTCTACCCTCAGGCCCAGCCCACTGACATGCGGGCCCTCCAGGACTTTGAGGAACCAGACAAGCTGCACATCCAGATGAACGATGTCATCACCGTCATCGAGGGGAGGTAGGGAGCCTGCGGCTGCACCTGCACTGCCTTGAAAGGTGCAGGGTGGAGGGCCTGCTGGCCAAGAGGTTCTCCAAGGTCCTGCCTCCAAGGTCCTCTTGGCAATACGCAGGCTGTGGTAGGCTCGAGCTGCGCGGTGGCAGGGAGGACAGGCTGGGTCTGCATCTGAGTGCTGGGGGTTAAGTCTGCAGGTGCACCGCTCAGAGGGATTTCCCCTGCGAAGTCCGCCTCCGTCACCCTTCTCCCACTCGGCTCCAGCCCTGGCTGTGTGGGTCAGGGCCAAACTGCCATGGTGGTGAGGCAGCCAGGCCTCAGGGCCACACCTGGAGACGCTGGATCTCCTAAACATTCCTCCTCTCATCCTCCCCTTCCCTTCCCACCTCCTCCCAGGGTCAGGACTCTTTTTTTTTTTTCCCCTTTAATTCTCACCCAAGGATATGTTCATTGATTTTGGAGAGAGAGGAATGGAGAGAGAGAGAAACATCGATGTGAGAGGAAAACATTGAACAGTTGCCTCCCACACCTGCCCTGACTGGGGATCAAACCTACAAATTAGGGGTGTGCCATGACCGAAGTCAAACCCACAGCCTTCTTCGTGTATGGGACGATGCTCCAGCCAACTGAGCCACCCAGGTGGGGCCCGATAAGGACTCTTAACTACACAACTGGGTGCATTTCAGAACCCCAAGGCAGCCCCACGCCCATCCTGGCAGCCTCCACCCTCCCTCCGAGCCCCCTGGGCTCCCCTCCGTCCTGCTGGGCCCCTCACCCTGGCCCCCGTCCTCAGGCTCCCCTCTCAGGGCCTCTGTTCCTGAGCCTCCCGTGCCCTTCACTCCTGGCAGCATGTCTGTCTGCCTATGGGCAGCATCTTCTGAGTCACGTCTCCGACCAGCAGCCCCCGCAGGCGCCTGCCTTGGAGCCCCACCCACCGCTCACCCCATCCTCTGTTATCTGAGCCTCGGGGTGTCTGAGGAACTGGTTGGGGCAGGGCAAGCTGGAGGTGCCTTTGGAGTAGGTGGTGGGCATGGAGGGCCGGAAGGGAGGGAGGGAGAGGAAATTCCCTGTGCCCCGGCTCCTCTGATTCGGAACCAGGCAGGGATGGGGGCAGAGGCCGTTTCCCCACAGAGCCCTTTCCACCTGGGCCTCAGGCTTGGGGGGTCGGGGCCTTTGGTTAAACCTTGTGCCACGTGGGGGTTGGTGACAGGGCAGAGCCTCTGGGCTGAGTCAGCGATGGAGCTGGTGCTGGGACCCAGGCTGGTTGTGGAGGAGCATGACCTGCACCTGCCGTGGCCCAGCACCTCATCCCTCGGCCAGGCTCCCCTCGCCTTTGGGCACAGTATCTGGGAATAAGAATTAAAACCAGCGTGTTGGTGGCAGTGGATGAAAGCAGAGAGCTTCTAGGATAGAGGCCTGAGGGGCAGGAAGGAACATAGGCTGTGGTTTGGAGTGGAGGGGCCAGGAGAGGGACTGCAGGCCTGGCCTTTTGGGGAACTTTCTGGAAATAGGAAGATTAGGGTGAGGGCCCCTCTGGAGGTGCATGGCAGCTCGCAAGCCAGAAGTCTGGGCTACAGCCGTCCCCACCTCCAGGACCCCAGGTCCCCGGCCCCTCTGTGCCCTGCGCACGCCGTTTGGGGCTGCTGCCGCCCCAGGGGGTCACAACCCTCACAGAGGAGGGTCCAGGCCCTCACTCGCCCCGGCCCTGCTCTCGTGGGGGTTCTGGGTGCCGGGCCCCGTGTTCCTCGGGTGACTCAGAAGCGCCTTGTGTTTCTAAGGCGTGTGTCTCTGGAGCTGGCACCCCGGGTCACCTCCGGAGCAAGGGAGGGAGGAGGAAGGGGGAGGGGGAGGAGGGGACCGCTCCTCCCAGGAGGCTGCTGTGGGCATGCCCTGCCCTGCCTTCTGTCACAGACTCCCTGCTGCCTGCCAGTGTGGGCTCGCCGGGCTCCTCCTCCAGGGCACCAGCGACGTGGACCACAGCGCCTGCCCTTGGTCCCTGGAGCGTCTCGGAGTGGGAGGTGAGGGGCGGGAGGCTGTAGCCGGTGGGGCTTTGCGAGTGGGCCCGTAGGTCAGTGGTACCAGAGCTTCGGCTCTGCCCCCTGTCTTCTCAGTGCCCGGATCTCGGTGGGGCTGGCTCTGTCTCCGTGTGTCCGGGTGGATGGGCTCTCTGCTCCTGTGTGTCGCTTTGGGTCTGTGTTTGTACGTGTGGGTGGCTGGCTGTTTCTCTGTCTCCTCTCAGCCTGGCTCTCAGCTCTCTCCATATCTGCCCTCTTCTGTCGGTGTCGAATTGGTCTGCCGGAAGCTATCTCCAGTATTGGTTTCCTAGTCCGGAGTCTGGGAACCCCCTTGTCCTCGGCTCTGGCTGATTCTGTATGTAGTTCAGTGCTTCTCGGGGTACCGGGCAGTAGGCAGAGAGACCCCTCGATGTTGTGTGAGCCGCGCTTGCGGGGCTCGGTCTAGAATGGGCGGACGGTGCCTGTTCGTCTCCGGGGCTCTTACTTGGAGGCTGGGATGGCTGGTAGCACTTCTCTCTTCTGTGTTTACAGAACTGAAAACAGGGACAAGGCTTTGCAGTCCTGCAGGTCCCTGGCCTGGCCTGGTCCCTGGAGCCTCTGATGCCTTTAGAATGTGGGGCAGGGGGAGGCAAGGTCTGTGTTGTTCCTCGAGCCCACGGCTCCTGGGGCACCAGAGGGAAGTGGGCTGGGTGGGTTTGAATGCGTAACCAACATCTGTCAGCCATTTCTGGATTACCTTAGGCCAGGACTGGGGCCGGGGCTGGGATTTCAGAGGCTGGTTCCCAATGGGGCTGGGGCCACTGTAGCCAGGCCTGGGTTTCCGAGGTGATGTGTCATATTTTGCCTGTCCCAGGACACTGGCAGGAAGCAGGAAGTAGAACATTCTTGCTGGAGGTACTGGGCCCTCACTCCCCTAGGGACTCCCCCTCTGTGTCTGTCTTTGCAGCAGTGACTGATGGCATGGTGGGCCTGGTCCTCTTGTTGCCGTGGAGACTCTGGTCTGTTGGTGGAAGGGGAAGGGAGGGTGTGGCCAGAGCAGGCTGGTGGGGAGCACTGGGCTTGGTACCTCAGTCCCACTGAGCCTCAGGGGACGCAGCATTGGCCAACTCATTGGCTGTCTCAGGAGGTACATTTGAGTCTTGTCAGGCCGATGTGCTTGGGGTGCAATTCCCAAGGGGCCTCTTTCACACACACACACTCACACACACTCTGCACTCTGACTTCTCCCCTAGGAACAGGATGTTTTTGAGGGGTGTCAGGACGCCCAGCAGGCATGGGGCTCTCGCCTCGCCATCCCTGTAATGAAGGGAGGTGGGCTTGGCGTCCCATCGTGCTCTCCGAAGTGAGTCCACATGAGGCTCCTGTGGAAGGAGCTTGGCTTGTTGGCAAAGGAAAGAAGCGGATCGAGTGACCTCCTGCCAGTCTGGCTTTGCGCAGGCCACACCGGAGGGTAGGCCGAGGCCTCGGCCTCTGCACGGCATCTCCGCCTCCGCCGTGCTGCTCACCCAGGATAGCGAGGGCCTCTGACGAGGCGTATGGAGCAGAGTCCAGCGTTCCGCCCTTGGGCTGGTGTCTAAAACAGTTCTGTGGAGGGTCCGCAGAACCTAGGGAGCCAGTGAGTGTTGGGGAGAGCAGCAGCGGGTCCCCAGTGCCAGGCATGCCTCCCTCCCTCTTCACAGGCGGCCTCCCCCTCCGTCGGCCCTGGGGTGGGGGAGCACTTTCTCCTTGGAATGGCCCTGCTATTTTCGGATGGGCTTTCTTCCTTCCCGGGTGTTGTCCTCTCTCCTTCCTTCCTTTCCTGCCCTTCCCACCCGGAGGGAGGGTGGTAATCACAGGGTGGCTGTGTCTGTGGTGGCCGGTCAGTGGCTTTGTTTACAAGGAGGCTGGGCTCCTGTCCCTCGCCTCACCTCTCGGCTCCCTGAGGACTGTGATGCTCACGGGATTGACTTTGGGCCTCTGGAAAACGCCGTTTGGGGCTGCTGCTGCCCCAGTGGGTCGCATCCCCTCCCAGAGGAGGGTCCAGGTGCTCAGGCCTCACCGCCTCCTTCCAGCCTCCAGTCCCTCCGGCCCAGCTGCAGTTTGGAGGAGACTTTCTTTACACTCCTGGCTGTGGACAGGTGAGGTATGGGTGGGGGCTGACAGTGAGAGCACACAACTGGGTGCCACACGAGTCCACCACAGTAGCATGCGGCTGTGACCACCTCTGCCTTGGCCCCGATTCTGCCCACGTCCTCGGGGTGAGTGGTCCCAGCCGTAGAGGCAGGAGCCTTAGGGCCTGTGGCTTATTGGTGTTTGAAGTGTCCAGGAGGGCGCTCTGTTCTCTTTGCCTTCCTGCCCCCCCCCCCGCCCCCCCACCGCCCGCTAGGAGGCTCAGGCTGCCTACCAGGTTTTGTGGCTGAGGTCAGAGCGAGGTGCTCGTGGTCCAGCCACACTGGGAGGCTGGGCTCCTTTCTGTATCCTGGTTTAAGACAGGAGAGCTCCACCAAGGAGGTGGATGGGGCAAGGGCGAGGTCCCACAGCCCTGCCGGGAGCTGGTGGAAGGCACTGGAGACATGTAAATGGGTGCGGTGAAGTGTGGGTTGCCCCAAATGCTTCCACACATGTGAAGAGCTGCATGTAGGAGACAGGCTGTGGTGGGAGCGCTTGGCTTCACGCCCAGTGCTAAGGCCATGGCCCTCCCTTGGGCCCCTGAAGCTCAGAACTCTTGGTACTGGGCTGGAGCGTGAAATCGGGTGGCAAGAAAAGGACCAGAGCCCAGGCCTGGTCAGGGGAGGAGGCAGGGGAGGTGACAGTGTTGGGAGAAGGGCCCTGGCTTTACAGACGAACAACTGGGTTTGAATCCTGGGTCTTCTGCGATCTTTCCGGTAACAGCAGGCAAGCCGTGTCACTTGTTTGGACCTGTTTCGTTATTGTGAAGTTTAGGAAGAGCTGCGTGACCCACCTAGGTAGCTTAAGGCTTTGTGCAAACAGCCAGGCCCTGTGCCCCAGGTGTGGTCATGGGGGGCTGCTGGGAGGGGGCGGGCTGACGGCAGACCAGCCTGGTCCTGGGCCGTGGCCTTCCCGTCTCCTCCTGCCAGCGGGGTTCGATGGCCTCGCTGAAGAGCGTGGTGTGGAAAGGGTCCGGCTCCTCGGGCCGTCCCACACACCGGTGTTTACCATGCCATCTCTCTCGGGCAGGGCTGAGAACTACTGGTGGCGCGGGCAGAACACACGGACGCTGTGCGTGGGGCCCTTCCCCCGAAACGTGGTGACCTCCGTGGCCGGCCTGTCGGCCCAGGACATCAGCCAGCCCCTGCAGAACAGCTTCATTCACACGGGCCATGGCGACAGCGACCCCCGCCACTGCTGGGGCTTCCCCGACAAGATCGATGAGTGAGTACCGGGCCGGCCCCGGGGTGCACGGCACAGAGAGCTCCTGTGGGCAGACCTCAGAGCTCATGTTGGCAGCAGTTCAGCGCTTCGCCTGCCTGCTCACTCTACCTGGGAGGGGGGTTCTGTCTCCTTTAAGTGAAAGGATGAGGCCCCTGGGGGGCCCCTGGTAAGCAGAGAGGAGCGGAATTAGTCACTTCCTGGGGGCCCCACCCCAGGGTTCCCCCTACCAGGCCTCCAGCCTCTGCTGCCCGGGGACTTCCAGGCCCCTCTCCGCAGCCCTGGCTCCTCTGACTTGGGACACAGTGTTGCCCTGGGGCGTGGCGAGGCAGGCCCCTCACCTCCACGCTCCCCACACCAGAACCCTGCGCTGTGTGTATGTCTCACTCACAAGAGCCAGGTGAGGGCCTGAGAGAGTTGGGGCAGGAGAGCAGGCACCTCCCGAAGGAGGACGGGTGCCCTCTGCCCTGCTCCCGGCGTGCCGTGGCCAGCCCAGCCCCATTCCTCCAGGCTTTAATCAGCCCCGGTGACTAAGTCCCAGATCCTGACAGTCGGCACAGGGGTGAGGGTGAGCTGGGAGCAGGGCGGTGGCCCCGCCCCTGGCAGTGGGGCAGAAGGATGTCTCCTGCCCACCCTGACCGGGGAGTGTAGCCGGATGCCTCCGGGCCTGGCAGGAGAGAAGAAAGCGTGCCAGCAGGTGGCTGCTGGGTGTGGGTTGGGGTGCCGTGGGGGTTGCAGAGGGCCAGCTCTGCCCTTGTAGGGTGTTCTTGGGGCCCCGACAGTCCTAGCCGTTTGACTTGCAGCCAGGAGTCCTTTCCCTGCTCTCTCCACAACACCCTCCCCTGGGTACAGCTCGGCTCTCCAGGAGGGAGCTGCTGGGAGTCAGAGTCCTGTGCCCCAGACCCATGTCTGCAGGGCTCGGTCGAGGTGGTCCCTGGACGCCTGACCCCAGGGGGCAGCCCCGGCATCTCCTCCAGAGGTGTCCTCGCTGCCACCACCCCACGCCGGCCGCCTCTGACCCCGTGCTCTCCCCACAGACTGTATCTGGGAAACCCTATGGACCCTCCCGACCTGCTGAGCGTGGAACTGAGCACCTCCCGCCCCACCCAGCATCTGGGAAGGGTGAAAAGTAAGAGCCCCCACTCTCTGGCGTCCCCTAGTTCATTGGCTGCCCAGGGGCACCGTCCTCTCAGGCCACCTCCGAGCCGGCTGTCCTGGCTCTGTGATGGTTGGGTCAGCACAGCAGGGGGACAGTCGTGTCCCTGGCTCCAGCTGGGTGTGGGGTGGGAGATGGGAGGCAGCTGTATCCGCCGAGGTGGGCCTCCTCGGTCGGCCCTGCACCGGCTGCCTGAGCTCTCTTCACCCTCCTCCTCCGCCATGCTGGGCCAGGCCTTCCTCACACACTCTAATCCCGCTCTCCTCTCCTAAGCCAAAACCACCCCACAGGCTTCATCTTGGCCAGGAGCCTCATCCACCCCCTGGGCCCTGGGCCTGTCGTTCCGGAACAGCCCCCATCCTGCCGCCCATTGCTTCCCATTGCTCTTAGTCCGTACGTTCACTCGCCCCTATTCACTGCTCTCTCTCTCCTCTCTCTCCCTCCACCCTCTGCTCTCTGTCTGGCTCTGCCTTCCTCCCTTGTCCTCTGTCTGTCCTGCTCTGCCCCCTCTCCTCTCTGCATGGCCCTTCCTGCAGGGGAGCCTCCACCTCGCCCACCTCAGCCTGCCATCTTCACTAAGAGTAAGTGGGGCTGCTCTCGGCGGCGCCTCGGCCCCCGCCCCCTCTCCCTCTCTCCTCTCCTTCCTCCTCTCCTGGAAGGTACAGAGCCCTGTGGCTGGCTGGGTGGGAGGGGGAGTGAGTGTGCTGTGAGCTTTGGCTGCTGACCTGGCGCAGCATGCCTGCCTCTCCTTTCAACTCCCCCCCTCCCTCCCCGCCCCCTCCCTGAAAAGCCTGGGCTTCTGGAGCAGGCGGGCGGTCCTGGTGCCCCCCTCTGCCTCTCCACCTGCCTGGCCTGCCTCACTCCCTGTGCGACCTGCAGAGGCTGGGCTTTCACGATGGTGGGCCCGGAGCTCCTGTTGCTCTTAGTGGTGGGAGATTGCCCGTAGCCCCGCCTGCACTAATGGTGTGTGGTAACGGGGAGGCAGAGGGGCTACTAACCAGGGGCAGGGGCATTTGGGGTCTTGTGTTGATGCAGGGGCAGCAGAGGCAGGTGGGTGTGGGTGTCGCTCTAGCTGAGGGAGGCGGGGCTCACCCGCCCAGGTGGAGGGCTGCCCTCCTGTGTGAGTGGGGTTGCTGTGCACTGAGAATCTGGCAGCCGAGGGCCAATTTCCGGGGGAGTCGGTGGGGGACACTTGGCTTTCTTCCCACACCCCACCTTCCCTGTCCCCCTGCCTGACACTGCCCCCCTGTCCGGGTCTCCCGTCCATTGCAGAACCAACCTATGACCCCGTGAGCGAGGACCAAGACCCCTTGTCCAGCGACTTCAAGAGGCCGGGTGTGAGGAAGCCGGGCTTGCCCCGGGGGCTGTGGCTGACAAAGCCCTCGGCCCGGGTGTCCGGCACCAAGACCGGCCGCAGTGGCGGCGGCGCTGAGGTCACGCTCATTGACTTCGGCGAGGAGCCGGTGGTCCCGTCCCCACGGCCCTACACACCCTCGCTGGCGCAGCTGGCCATGGATGCCTGCTCCTTGTTGGACAAGACACCACCGCAGAGCCCCACGCGGGCACTGCCCCGGCCCCTGCACCCCACGCCTGTGGTGGACTGGGACGCACGCCCGCTGCCGCCGCCCCCCGCCTACGATGATGTGGCCCAAGACGAGGATGACTTTGAAGTCTGCTCCATCAACAGCACCCTGGTGGGCGCCGGGGGTCTCTCCTGGGGCCAGCCAGGGTGAGACGAATTACGGCTTCGTGCTCTGAGCAGGCGCGGGCTCTTTGCTTCCTCTGGAGGACAACCTGTTCTTCTCACTCCAGGGCGGCAGCAAAGCCGCTCCACCTTCGGCTCAGACCGCAGAGATCTTTCTAGGCTCTGCAGCAGGAGTGCATGCTGAGGCTGCAGGTCCCCGCCAGCTCGCTGGTTCTCTCACCCCAGGCCCGTGGGCCGATGACAAGGCCCCAAGGTGCCCCCCCGGGGTGCCTATCCCCCCC
>NW_005871153.1:719693-728780 GCF_000147115.1 Myotis lucifugus
TTCACCTGGGAAGACCATCCCTCCACCAGAGCTTGCCTTCAGAACACAAGTACGCCACACCCCTAGTGATCCAGGCACCAGGTCCCCGGGCTGGTCCCTGCATCCTGCCCATCGTCCGCGACGGCAAGAAGGTCAGCAATACCACTACTACCTGCTGCCTGAGCGCCCGCCCTACCTGGAGCGCTACCAGCGCTTCCTGCGTGAGGCACAGAGCCCCGAAGAACCCACCCCCTTGCCTGTGCCCCTGCTGCCCCCACCCAGCACTCCAGCCCCTGCCGCCCCCACTGCCACTGTTCGGCCCATGCCCCAGGCTGCCCCAGACCCCAAGGCCAACTTCTCCACCAACAACAGCAATCCAGGGGTCCGGCCGCCAGCCCTGAGGGCCACCGCTTGGCTGTCACAGAGGGGCTGCCCAGGGGACGGGCCAGAGGCTGTACGGCCAACAGATAAGATCCAGATGGTGAGTATCAGGCCTGGCTGTTGGGTGAGGGGGGCAGGAGTCGGAGGGGCCCAGAGGAATGGGCCCAACTGGTGCTGACTGGTGGGTGGGTATGCCCAGCTGCAGGCCATGGTGCATGGGGTGACCACAGAGGAGTGCCAGGCGGCCCTGCAGAGCCACAGCTGGAACGTGCAAAGGGCTGCCCAGTATCTGAAGGTACCACCACCTCCTGCCCACTCTGGTTTTCAGGGCCCTGAAGCCTGGCTCTGCTGCTCTCTCCCCCTCCCTGCCCCCTCTGGTTCTCCTCTGCCCCCACCCTGGTCTGGTTCCCCTTGGCCCCGTGTGTCCCATGCACCACCCTCTGCCCTCAGGTGGAGCAGCTTTTTGGGTTGGGTCTGCGGCCGCGAGGCGAGTGCCACAAAGTGCTGGAGATGTTCGACTGGAACCTAGAGCAAGCCGGCTGCCACCTCCTGGGCTCCTGTGGCCCTGCCCACCACAAGTGAGTGAGCCCCGTACCCGTCACCTTCCTGTTCCCCGAGGGTGTCCACAGCCACACACAGCCAGGAGGCACGGGCTCCCCAGCCGGGGGGAGGGAAGTTGGGCCCAATCCCAGGACGCAGGGAGTTCGGGGTGAGAGCTGTTTCTCCTACGTGCTTTTACTTAGACTTTTAGCACGTGGTTCAAATGAACTGACGGGTAAAAGAGGACGTTGGAGCCTCTCTGGTTTCTGGGGCTTGTTTCCCCAGCTGCCCCACAGCACCCCGAGCCACCTCCGGGGGGCGGGCAGCAGTTTGGGACCCAATGATTTAAATACATATTTCTCACCTCTGCACCCCATAGTTCAAAGTAACATTTTGAGCATAAGTGCCTTTTTAAAGGAATGTGTAACCAAAAAAGTCCATTACTTTTCTGTAAAAAAATGTAAATATATGTATATATAATAGAATAATAGTTATAAAAATAACATACAGCGATACGTAATATAAATGTATACATGAAAGTTTTATCAAGTTAGAAAGTGGCAAAATGGGTCCATTCCAGCATCATTCCGGGAGGCGCTGGTGGGATGTGGGGTTCAGAGCGGTTGGGCTGTGGCAGCAGACAGTCCCGATTGGAGCCTAGTGCCCGCTCACACATAGCGTCAGCTTACACATGTGTCCCCATCTCTCAGCGCCCTCATCTGTGTTTGAATGACGCTGCCTGCCTCACACACGAGTAGAAGAATTAATGAGGGATGCATCTGTCACACTTCACAGCAAGTGTCTGGCACACACAGCACCATTAGTAAATTCTTACTAATTTGCATCCAAATAAATTTAGGCTTTACTGTGCCTGTCACCTTGGATACTCTAATACACAATCCTGCTGGTCTCTTATTTTCAGTTCCTTAAAGTAAAGAAAAAGGGCATCCCAGGATGATAAGTTCCAGAATTATTGCCTAGAACTACCAGTTTTCAACCGATTTGCCTGGTAGAGAGAGGCCCTCCCGCACTGGGCGTACTCCCCCACTGGGCGAACTCCCCCACTGGGCGAACTCCCCCACTGGGCGTGCTCCCCCACTCGGCGAACTCCCCCACTGGGCGAACTCCCCCACTGGGCGTGCTCCCCCACTGGGCTAACTCCCCCACTGGGCATACTCCCCCACTGGGCGTGCTCCCCCACTGGGCATACTCCCCCACTGGGCGTGCTCCCCCACTGGGCATACTCCCCCACTGGGCGAACTCCCCCACTGGGCGAACTCCCCCACTGGGCTAACTCCCCCACTGGGCGTGCTCCCCCACTGGGCGTGCTCCCCCACTGGGCGAACTCCCCCACTGGGCTAACTCCCCCACTGGGCGAACTCCCCCACTGGGCGTGCTCCCGCACTGGGCGTACTCCCCCACTGGGCATACTCCCCCACTGGGCGTGCTCCCCCACTGGGCATACTCCCCCACTGGGCATGCTCCCGCACTGGGCGTACTCCCCCACTGGGCGTGCTCCCCCACTGGGCGAACTCCCCCACTGGGCGTACTCCCGCACTGGGCGTACTCCCCCACTGGGCGTGCTCCCCCACTGGGCGAACTCCCCCACTGGGCGAACTCCCCCACTGGGCGTGCTCCCGCACTGGGCGTACTCCCCCACTGGGCGTACTCTTTGCACTGGCCACTGTTGATGGAAGGGTTTTCTGGTTGTTTTTCCTCCTTTAGGCGCTGAGCTGTGGAGAGCCAGAAGGTCTGCCCTGAAGGAATCACTTGAGCCTGTCCATCTGACAAGGGTGGAAGATGCCCATCCCAGGCCTGGAGAACCTGCGGACACCCACTGGCAGAGCGAGGCTAAGGCAGCAGGAGGCTGGGAGCCCCGCCTTGCCTGTCCCTCCCTCACCCAGCACCATCCCAGCAACTTCGGTTCAGCCCACAGTGCCCCAGGCCAAGGTGCAAGAAGTTGCCCGTGAAGGCTAGCATGGGGGTGGCCTCAGCAGGCCTGCGGCTGACGTGCCTCTGGTTGCATCCACCCTGGTAGGCCTGCCGCTGGAGTGTGTCCCCGAGTCCTGCCAGGGGAAAGCCAGGCTTGACCTTGGGCGGGGAGGATGTGTTGGCCACACTGAAAGGTGGACCAGCACGCGGCTGGGTCCTTCTCCAGAGAGCCCTGGGTTCTGGGGTGCCGGCAGGATGTAACTCGTGGCCTCACCATAGACAGTGTTTGGGACTTGGCTGCTCTTAGGATCTTGTGCCTGGAAATAGCCTGAAGTGGCCCAGGAAGCAGAGCATTGGTGCCAGTAGTTCTCTGGCAGGGACCAGGGCCTAAGGCCCCAGGGTTGGAAGGAGACCAAAGGGGTAGCTTCCCTGGAGGGATACTAGAGCTTCCTCTGCCCCAGCTCTTCCCCTGTGCTGTCCCCAAAGTGGCTGCCCCAGCTACGGATACCTGCTTCTTCCAGAGAAATAAAACTAGTTTCTATTTTATGTTACTTACTTGTGCCTGCCTGTGTCTTTGCGTCTTGGTCAGCAGCCTGAGGCCTCAGAGTGCTCCCTAGGCCACCGCCATCTGTCCAGCGCAGCAGGCCTCAGAGCGCCACCTGTGGGCGGAGGAAGGAAGTGCAGGGCTGGTGGACCTAAGGGTTTCTCCCCTTCCTGAACTGGCAGAGGAGCAGAGCCCCACCTGATGTCGCCACTGGCTCACAGTCCCCGTGTGTTTGCTGTAAGGCAGGATATACTGCAGGAGAGTACAGTAACTGAATTAGCTGGGGCTAAGCCAGAAACTTCAGTAACAAGCAAGGCTTCCATGTGGATAAATATTGTAATTTTGTGTTTCTGAACACCTGATACTTCACATGGTTCAAAATCCAAAAGGTACTAAAGAGTATACAGTGAAGTCTCCCACCCCAGCTGCCCACTTCCCCGCCCCCCCCCCAAGCTGATCTGATTATCAGTTTCTTGTGTGTTTCTTTTTCCCCCACTTAAAGTATTTTGAAGAGTTCCCTGGCCACTGAAGGAGCGTCGCTGTCCTTGGTTGGGGTGGCATGTGTGTATGGATATACCATAATCTATTTAACCAGGCCTCTTTTGATGAAGGGGTATTTTGGTTTTTCTAATCCTTTGCAATTGCAACCACTGCTGCCATAAATAGCATATGCGGGTTATTTTTCACCTACAACTGAAGGATGAGTTCCCAGAAATGGGACTCCTGAGTCAGAGAATGTGTGCAGTAATGATGGCTCTCGCTGAATTGCTCTCTGTAGAAGGGGTGGCTCCAGTTGTCACAGCCACCAGGGCGGGAGAGCTTTTATGGAGCTTTCTGGTTTTAGCCAGTCCAACAGATGAAAAATGGTGTCTCTATAGCTTTAATCTGCAATTCTCAAATGAATGAAGGAACATTTAAAAAAACTTAGACCGTTTATATTTCCTGTGAGTTACCTATTAGTACCCTTGAACCATTAAAAAAAGTTAGATTATTAACCTGTTTCTCATTGGTTTTTAGGAAATGACTAGATCAAAGCACTTAGTCCTCTGAGCTTTACCATATTTCCTGAATTTTAAGAAGGGAGGTAAATCATAAGGTGAGATGACGCTTGGGTTGTTAAAAATAAAACAAAGGCCATTCAGGATGGTCTCCTTTGTGTGTCTGTGGCCCCAGGTTGGTCTGTGTGGTGGGCCCTGAAGCTTGGGAGCTCTGGAGCCTTCAGATTCAAACATGGTCTGCCTACCCTGTTCACCAAGACAGGAGTTAAATTATGTTTAACTGAGATTTTAAAAATGTAGTCAGATATATGATATAAAAGGGAAAAGTTAGTATTAAATAACCCTTGGGCATTGCTATTAGACCTGGGTTCCATTCTCAGCTGTTTGATCTTGGGAAAGTTACTTAACCTTTCTGAGCCTGTAACCTGGAGGAGTTTAATTCCTGCTTTTTAGAATGGTCATGAGGATTAAATGAGGTCATATGGGTAGAGAACATTGTGCCTAGTGTGTAGACCATGGTAAGTAATTAATAAATGGTAACCATTATACATTGTGTTTCTCCGTGTTCTTGCCTTTCTCTACCAATCAACAGCTTACATTATACACTGACCACAACTCTGTATACAGGGTTGTCCTTTCACATTTCCCCTTATTATTATTTTGTTGTTGTTACTCCTCACTCGAGGACATTTTCTCCATTGATTTTCAGAGTGAGTGGAAGGAAGGGGGAAGAGAGAAACTTCGATGTGAGAGAGACACATCGATTGGTTGCCTGCTCCAACCTGGGTATCGAATCTGCAACCGAAGTACATGCCCTTGACCAGAATCGATTCCAAGACCCCTCACTCTGTGGGCTGCCAGCCGGTTGCTCAGTGGTTAGAGCGTCAGCCCCAGGACTAACGGGTCCCAGGTTCGATTCCAGTCAAGGGCATGCACCTTGGTGGCAGGTTTGATTCCCGGCCCCAGGTCAGGGCACTTGCAGGAGGCAACCAATTGATGTTTCTCTCTCTGTCTTTCCCCCTCCCTTCCACTCTAAAAATCAGTAGAAAAAATACCCTTGGTTGAGCATTAACAAAATAAATTAAAATCTTAAAAAAAAAATCATCTTGCTAGCATTTGCCAGCATTTCCTGGGGTTATTGAAAAGATCTCAAGGGAGGATGTCGAAAAAGCTGACTGGGGTTGGATTGCCAACATGGGGGATCAATAAATCAGCAAGGAGTCATTGGACACCTCTGTGTCAAGCCCTGAAGGGGGGCTACGAGTTGAACAGAAAGAATAGGCGTGCCCCCAGGTCATTATATGCCAGGCGCCGTGGGAGCAGAGGAGGTGGCTCCGGAGGAGGTGACACTGTGCTGACTTGATGGGGGGACATGGGCATTCGCCAGGCAGTGGGAGGGCAGGAAAACATTGCAGGTGGAGGGAATTGCAAGTGCAAAGCTGTGGAGGTGCAAACTGGCTCCGTGCTGACGGTTAGCAAGGCTAGCACCCCTCCTTTATGTTTTGGTTGTGGGTGAGAGGTGGTTTTTATGTGATCCTGGCGAGTGAGGCAGGCCTGGACCATGAAGCCACTAGTGTGAAATGGTAAGTTTTCTGACTTTGTAGACAAAAGGAGACAGCAAAGGAGAGTGAGTAGAGAAATGATGTGTTTTTAAGAAAGACGACTCCGCTTAAAAGAGGCTTGCTGCTCCACTGCAGCCACGAGTGGAGGAAAACATGTGTGTCCCACTGCACACCGGGAACACAACAGTATTCATAATTTGAAGCAAATTAATTTTTAGAGAAATTGGAACTTGGGGGATCCTTGGCTAGAGCCAGGGTTCCTGGAGTCTAGACCAGGGCCAGCACTCATCTAGGGTCAAGTTTTCACAGGCCTGAGGTGAAATAAAAAGAATAAGAGCCACACAATTGAGTTTTTCTGAAAAATGAAACGTATTGCATTTCAAGGACTGTCTTTACTCTGAGATTTTTGTCTTCCTACATTTTTGGTATTGAAATGACTACCCTTGTGATGGTAACAGTAGTGGTAGGTGGAAATTTGTCCCCATGCTGTTATGTAGCAATGCTATGCCAGTCGGCATGCCCTCTCCAGCAATCACTATTTTAATGATCCCTGAAATCGGCTTCAGATCCCTGGGGCAGAGTGCTTTTGTGTAAGGCAGCGCCACCTGTCGGCAGTATGTGACTTTGCAGTCTCAGGTTAACTCAGGGGAGGAATGAGATTGTGGAAAGTCATTGCCCAATACATCAGTTAAGTCTAAAAGCTGCTGGCCCAGGCCCATGGGTGCTCAAAGGGATCTATCCCAGGGCAGCTGGGAGGGAAAGGAACACCATCAGCAGGCAAGCCAAAGCCAAAGCCAACTAGTCAAGCCAGGAAAAGGGACCAGGTTGGGGCTCTGAAGCAGACAGCCCCTAAACCTAGGGAAGAAACCATGGGCTATCTGGGAGGTACTACAGGCTAAGGGAGCCTGGCAATCACTTGCCAATGAAAAGGCCCTTCGTGAAGCAACACCACTATTTTTCTTTTCTCAAAGTTTTTTTTAAAAATATATTTTATTGATTTTTACAGAGAGGAAGGGAGAGGGATAGAGAGTTAGAAACATCAATTAGAGAGAAACATTGATCAGCTGCCTCCTGCACACTCCCTATTGGGGATGTGCCTGCAACCAAGGTACATTCCCTTGACCGGAATCGAACCTGGGACCCTTCAGTCCGCAGGCCAATGCTCTATCCACTGAGCCAAACTGGTTAGGGCTCCTTGAATGTTTTTATTATTGTCATACCTGCTCATTGTTGAATTGGAACATTTGGAAAAGCACAATGAGAACATTTAAGCTACCCAGAAAGCCACTTGAAATTTTGAAATATTTTATTCCAGTTCGGTTCCTGTGAACATATATGCTATATATGTAAAGGTTTTATAAAAGTAAAGTCATGGGGCTTCTACTGTTTTGTAACCTGACCTTTTTTTACTTAACATTTTATATCACAAGCAGTTTTCTATATCTTAATATTCATCTTCTGAAAAAATATTTAGACGCTGCATATTTTCCATTGGATAGAAATGAAATGTAATTCTGTTATTTAACACATTCTTTTATTAGCATTCTTATTTTGTAACAAATTATCTTAGCAAATGTTGCTACATGGCTTTCCAGAAAGATCTGTCTCCCTTATTGAAACAGAATATGTATGTTTTTAAAGAGAGGACTTATATTTTGCAGATGTGTTGTAAAACATTTCTGAATGAAAAGATCGGTTGAGAATAGTCCATACAGTTGGAGGAAATGGCCATGAGTGGGTAATTGTTGAAGCTGGTCCTTGTACTTCTCAACCTAAGAGGATGAATGAAAAGTTAAACAAAAATGCACGCACTCTCCAGAGGGGGAAATCCCCACCGGTCCAGCTGTCTTCCCTGAAGCTGACCCTTGGAGGTTTCTCACTTGGTTCCTGCTGCCACCACCAGGATGGCCCCTGGGATGCACGGCTTCTCCCTGGCATCTCCCTTCTCTGCTCCTGCACAAGATGGACAGAACCCCTCCCCTTGCTGGCCTTTGTGAGGTAGAAACAAGGTGGAGCTTTACAAACCACTGGACCAAGTTCTGAGGGAAACACCAGCAGGCCTGTCGCCATGGCCTCCAGTGTGCTCACCCTTTCTCCCGGGGCCGGGGGCCTTCCAGGGTGGTCTGAGGTCCTGCAGCCTCAGCAACACCTGCGAACCTGTTAGAAATGCAGAACCCAGGCCCGATCCTGGACCTACTGACGTGAATCTTCCTCAAATGAAGACTCCTTCCGGATTCGGGGATGCAGTCAAGCGTGTGGGACCCTGAACTAAGGCAGCTCTTCTCTATCCTAAAGCGCTGGAACCCCTGGTCCTCTCCAAGCAGGGGCTGTGCTCCCTGCCCACCTCTCTGATGACCTGTCACCCATCCTAACGTTCCCCCCTTCTCTGAATAGAAAAACTTAAAAACATACATGAAATTTAATCACAAAAGTGTTTGTAATAGTAAACAATTGGAAACCATCAAAATGTTCAGTAATAGGCCCTGGCCCATGTGGCTCAGTTGGTGGGGGCACCGTCCCGTGCACTGAAGGGTTGTGGGTTTGATTCATGGTCAGGGCACATACCCAGGTTTTGCGTTTGATCCCTGGTCAGAGGCAACTCATGATGTTTCTCTCTCACATTGATGTTTCTCTCTCCCTCTTCATCTCTCTCTCAAATCAATAAAAACATCCTCTGATGAGGGAAAAAGTTCAGTAATAGGGGATTGGTTAAATAGGCTTTATTTTATCCACAGAATGGGAAATAACACAGCCATCCATTCATCCTTAAGAGAGTTCATTAATATTCAACTAATTTGAGTGATGAGATTGTGGCTTTTTAAAAAATTTCTGTATTCAATCTTAGCAAATCGGATCCAGCAGTACATCAGAAGGATCATACACCATGACCAAGTAGGATTTATCCCAGAGATGCAAGGATGGTACAACATCCGTAAATCAATAAATGTGATACATCACATAAACAAATTGAAAGAAAAAAACCACATGGTCATATCAATTGACGCAGAAAAAGCATTCGACAAAATCCAACACCCATTTTTGATAAAAACTCTCAGAAAGGTGGGAATAGAAGGATCATACCTCAACATAATAAAAGCCATATATGACAGGCCCACAGCCAACATCATACTCAATGGACAAAAACTAACAC
>NW_005871153.1:729089-731614 GCF_000147115.1 Myotis lucifugus
CATGAATTTGGCAATGTAGCAGGATACAAAATTAACCCCAAGAAATCTGAGGCATTTCTATACTCCAATAGTGAACTTTCAGAAAGAGAGATTAGAAAAACAATCCCATTTACCATCGCACCAAAAAAATTAAGATACCTAGGAATAAACTTAACTAAAGAGGTTAAAGACCTCTACTCAGAAAACTACAGGACGTTGAAAAAAGAGATAGAGGAAGACATAAACAGATGGAAGAACATACCATGTTCTTGGATTGGTAGAATCAACATCATTAAAATGTCTATACTACCCAAAGCAATCTATACATTCAACGCACTCCCCATTAAAATACCAATGGCCTTCTTCAAAGATCTAGAACGAACTCTCCAAAAATTCATCTGGAATAAAAAAAGACCCCGAATAGCTGCAACGATCCTGAGAAAGAACAAAGTAGGCGGGATCTCAATGCCAGATATCAAGCTGTATTACAAAGCCACTGTTCTCAAAACTGCCTGGTACTGGCACAAGAACAGACATATAGATCAGTGGAATAGAATAGAGAGTCCAGAAATTAGCCCGAACCAATATGCTCAATTAATTTTTGACAAAGGAGGCATGAACATACAATGGAGCCAAGATAGTCTCTTCAATAAATGGTGTTGGGAAAATTGGACAGATATATGCAAGAAAATGAAACTAGACCACCAACTTACACCATACACAAGAATAAACTCGAAATGGATAAAGGACTTAAATGTACGACAGGAAACCATAAAAATTCTAGAAGAATACAAAGGCAACAAAATCTCAGACATATGCCAAAACAATTTCTTCACTGATACAGCTCCTAGGGCAGTTGAAACTAAAGAGAAAATGAACAAATGGGACTACATCAAAATAAAAAGCTTCTGCACAGCAAAAGAAACCATCAACAAAACAACAAGAAAACCCACCTCGTGGGAAAACATATTTGCCAACATCATATCTGATAAGGGCTTAATCTCCAAAATTTATAGGGAACTCATACAACTTAACAAAAAGAAGATAAACAATCCAATCAAAAAATGGGCAAAGGATCTAAATAGACACCTTTCAAAAGAGGACATTCAGAAAGCCAAGAGACATATGAAAACATGCTCAAAGTCACTAATCATCCGAGAGATGCAAATCAAAACAACAATGAGGTACCATCTCACACCTGTCAGAATGGCCATCATCAACAAATCAACAAACGACAAGTGCTGGAGAGGATGTGGAGAAAAAGGAACACTTGTGCACTGCTGGTGGGAATGCAGACTGGTGCAGCCACTATGGAAGGCAGTATGGAGGTTCCTCAAAAAATTGGAAATGGAACTCCCATTTGACCCTGTGATCCCACTTCTAGGAATTTATCCCAAGAAACCAGAAACACCAATCAGAAAGGATATATGCACCCAGATGTTCATAGCAGCACAATTCACCATAGCTAAGATCTGGAAACAGCCTAAGTGCCCATCAGTAGATGAATGGATTAGAAAACTGTGGTACATCTACACGATGGAATACTATGCTGCTGTTAAAAAGAAGGAACTCTTACCATTTGCAACAGCATGGATGGAACTGGAGAGCATTATGCTAAGTGAAACAAGCCAGTCAATGAAGGAAAAATACCACATGATCTCACTCTTTCATGGATAATTAAGACCATTACAAACTTTCGAACAATAATAAATACAGTGCAGAGCTGACTCAAACCGATTGTCGAACTGCAGTGGGTAGCCCAGGGAGGGTTGGGGGCCAGGAGGAAGGGGAGTAAGAGATCAACCGAAGGACTTGTATGCATCCATATAACCATAACTAATGGACATAGACACTGGGGGGTAAGGGAGGGCAGGGGCTTGTCAAGGGTGGGGGGGGGGGGAAAAAGGACACTTATGTAATACCCTTTGTAATACTTTTAGCGAAAAATAAAAAAAAAAATAAAAAAAAAATTTCTGTATTCTGTTCTATTACAAAATGGCTTCCTGTCATACTTTTTATTCCCAACTCTTTTATTGTGGTAAAATATGCATAACATAAGATTTGAGTTTGTTGTTGTTTTTAAAGTAGCAGCCATTCTCCTGAGCATGAGGTGGTGTCTTGTGGTTTTGATCTGCATTTCCCTAATGATTAGTGACGTGGAGCATCTTGTTGGTCATTTGTCTGTTTCCTGTTTTTTAACTGGGTTGTTTGGGTTTTTGTCATTCTAACTGTGCTTTTGCTGGACCCCATGACCTGGAGCCCCATCCCTCACCATCTGGCTCACTGGCTTTAGGAATCCTGCTTTCCGCCTTCTGCCTGCTCTCCCTCCAGGCACACCAGCACCTTCTAGCCTGGCTGTTCCATTTTTCAGGGTATTACCAGCCTGTTCTTGGAGGAGAAGCACCTTGTTATGTGTCCCCCCAGCTTCATCCGTCCTTGCGTTTGGCTGGCACAGTTGGCATTAATTGGGTCTCGGTCCTCATCTCCCTGACCAGGGTGATTTAAGCTACGTGTTCTCTGGTCAGAGAGGAGAGGTATCAGCTCTT
>NW_005871153.1:732245-787299 GCF_000147115.1 Myotis lucifugus
CCCCCCCCCCAAATAAAACACTTTTCTTTTTTCCAAAAGGACATTCTCATTATAGAATTTCTGGAACACAGAAAAATAGAATCTTCAGCTCATTTATAGCCAGATACTTGAATACAACCACTGTTTATTTAACATCTTGATGTTTCTGTTCTGCTTATTTTGTTTTTTATTATGTTTACATTATCTTAGAGCCATAAACTTAGTTCATTCAGTACACATGCCAAATAGTCTTAATCATTCTCCTTTGGTTGAATATAGAAGTAGTTCCCACTTTTCTTCTCTAATTCTTTTCTTTTCTTGACTTTTAAAATTTTTTATTTAAATCATTTAAAATTTTCAATTACAGTTGACATGCATTATTATATAAGTTTCATGTGTATAGCATAGTAGCTGGACATTTTTGTAACTTACTGAGTGATCATCCCGATAAGTCCAGTACCATCTGACACTGTGTGTAGTTATTACAGTACCACTGACTATTCCCTGTGCTGTCCTGCGACTCGATGCCTACCCTCCAGTGGTTTGCAGAACACCCTCAAACACCGGTGCTCTGATCATTGGAAGCGTGTTACCAGGAATGGGGAGAGGGCAAGGAGCAGTGGGATCGCCTCCATACTTTTGGGACCACAGATTCTCTAATCAGAGAGGAGACCCTGTCCTTTGGAGCTTTAGGTGCCTGTCCAGCTGTTGCTGCCGCCGATGCTGTAGGTTTGCCCGGGAAACTGGGTGGAGAAGGACAGACAAAACAACAACAAAAATTAGATTCGCTCCACTCACTTTAACCTCTAGGAGCCCCCTTTTCTGCTCCTTTGACCAGAAATAGAGGGCTCCTCCCCCTCCCCCCTTCTCCTCCTCCTCCTCCTCCTCCTCCTCCTCCTCTTCCTCCTCCTCTTCCTCCTCCCTCCTCTTTGTTAATCCTCACCCGAGGATGTTTTCCCATTGATTTTTAGTGAGAGTGGAAGGGAGGGGAAGAGACAGAGAGAAACATCGATGTGAGAGAGACTCCTCAATTGGTTGCCTCTTGCATGCACCCTGTCCGACTGGGGCTGGGCATCGAGCCCCCAACCCAGGCAGGTACTCTGGACTGGAATCGAACCTGGGACCCTTCAATCCACGCTCTATCCACTCAGTTGTCTTTGAGTTCAGGCTGGGAGATGCCAGCGAAAAAGGGAAAAAAGGAAAATTCACTGCTGGCTTGGTGTAGCTTCAGGCTTTGGTTTTCTTCCCCACACACCTGCCCCCATTTACTGCCCAGAGTCTCCAGTCGCAGGCCCCAGGCTGGAACAGGGATCTGCTCCCAGGTCAGTGCTCCTGAGGTGTCCATGTGGGAGAAAGCCACGGGCCAATCGAGGCTTCACCCTGGTCTAGGAAGCTTGGCCCCATCACTTAATTGACATCACCCTGATGACCCCACTCCCACCCGCCCACAACCCCCACCTCAGAAGCTAACACTGTTTTTATTGAGCACCTACTAAGCAGTCGATACTTTCACAGACCGTATCTCATATAATAACCCACACATTACATTTTATTGGTCCCATTTTATAGACAAGGAAGCTGAGGGTCAGAAAGGTCAGCTGACTTTACCCAAAGCCATCGAAAGAGATGGCTCTGGAATCAAATTCAGATCTGGGTGACTCCAGCACCCACATAGCTGCCAGCTGCATAAGCACCCACTGTGGCTACCAAACTGGATCCTTTTTTTTTTTTTTTTTTTTTTTTTACTGTAGCTTGTTTGGATTTTATTTATTTTATTTATTTATTTTTAATTAAATCTTTATTGTTCAATTTATTACATTTGTTCCTCTTTCCGCCCCCCCCCATAACTCCCCTCCTTCCAGCTCCCACCCCACCCTCCGCCCTCACTCCCCACCCACTGTCCTCATCCATAGGTGCACGATTTTTGTCTAGTCTCTTCCCGCATCTCCCACACCCCTTCCCCCCCCCCAAGAATAGTCAGTCCATTCCCTTTCTATGTCCCTGATTCTATTATAATCAACAGTTCATTCTGTTCCTCAGATTATTTATTCACTTGATTCTTAGATTCATTTGTTGATAGATGCATATTTGTTGTTCATAATTTGTATCTTTACCTTTTTCTTCTTCTTCCTCTTCTTAAAGGATACCTTTCAGCATTTCATATACTACTGGTTTGGTGGTGATGAACTCCTTTAGCTTTTCCTTATCTGTGAAGCTCTTTATCTGACCTTCAATTCTGAAGGATAGCTTTTCTGGATAAAGTACTCTTGGTTGTAGGTTCTTGGCATTCATCACTTTGAATATTTCTTGCCACTCCCTTCTGGCCTGCAAAGTTTCTGTTGAGAAATCAGCTGACAGTCGTATGGGTACTCCCTTGTAGGTAACTGACTGTCTTTCTTGCTGCTTTTTGGATTCTCTCTTTGTCTTTTGCTCTTGGCATTTTAATTATGATGTGTCTTGGTGTGGTCCTCTTTGGATTCCTTTTGTTTGGGGTTCTCTGCGCTTCTTGGACCTGTAAGTCCATTTCTTTCACCAGGTGGGGGAAGTTTTCTGTCATTATTTCTTCAAATAGGTTTTCAATATCTTGCTCTCTCTCATCTTCTGGCACCCCTATAATTCTGATGTTGGTACGTTTGAAGCTGTCCCAGAGGCTCCTTACACTATCTTCGTATTTTCGGGTTCTTTTTTCATTTTGCTTTTCCGGTTGGGTGTTTTTTGCTTCTTCATATTTCAAATCTTTGACTTGATTCTTGCGCTCCTCTGGTCTGCTGTTGGGAGTCTGTATAATATTCTTTATTTCAGTCCGTGTATGCTTAATTTCTAGTTGGTTCTTTATCACAGCATCGAGGGTCTCATTAGATTTCTTGTAGATCTCAATAAGTTTATCGGTGGCTTCTAGACAGTTCTTGAGAGACCTTAAAAGTGTGGTTCTGAACTCAATATCCTCCCTTGATAGTTTTGTCCTGTTTCTTTGTCTCCGCATTTTTTACGCTTTCTTGGTGCACCCCCTAGTGGTCTTTGTGCGCAGTCTTGTTGTAGTTAAGCCTTGATTGTTGTAGTTAATACTCCCAAACTGGATCCTAGGAGCCCAGCCATGAAGACAGAGGACAACGGAAGAAACCAGGGAACTCTGGTTTTTTAAAAAATTCCCCTCCCGAGGAGTGAGGATATTTTCCCATTGACTTTTTTAGAGTGGACGGGGAGAGAGAACACAGAGAGAGAAACATCGATGTGACAGAGACACATCGATTGGTTGCCTCCCACACACATCCTGATGGGGAGCGGGGAGCGGACCTACAACCCAGGTACTGGCTTTGACTGGGAATTGAACCTGAGACCCTCCAGTGCAGGCTGACGCTCTAACCACTCACCACGCCAGCCAGGGCACCAGGCACCTGGGGACTTTTTGGAATCTCTCCTGGTGCCCAGAGCTCACCCAAGGGGACAAGCCTGTGTGTTCTGGCCACGCTGGGCAATCCCCTGGGAGAGCCCTCCCCTGACCCTTCCCCGCCTCCACTGAGCAGGGCGGCCATCCCTCCCAGTGTCTCTGGCACAGTCCTGTTTATGCCCATTGCTCCCGGGTGTTGCTAGTTCACTGGGTGTTGCACTGTCAGAAGTGTCCCAGCAGAGGCCCCACAGCCACCTACCCCTGGGGGATGCTCAGCCACGCCTCTGGCTGCAGGCTCGGCCTTGTTCTCAGGACAGGACAGGCACTAGCCCAACAACCTCCACTCAGTGGCTCTCAACCTTCCGAATGCCGTGACTCTTTAATACAGTTCCTCATGTTGTGGTGATCCCCAACCAAAAAATTATTGTTGCTACTTCATAACTGTAATTTTGCTACTGTTATGAATCGTAATGTAAATATCTGATATGCAGGATGTATTTTCATTGTTACAAAGTGAACATAATTAAAGCATAGTGATTAATCTCAAAAACAATATGTAATGATCTATGTGTTTTCCGATGGCCTTAGGCGACCCCTGTGAAAGGGTCGTTCGACCCCCAAAGGGGTCTCGACCCACAGGTTGAGAACCGCTGCTCCACATGGACCAGGAGATATTTCCTGAATCCTCCTCCAGTCTCTTCTCCAGCCTGGAAAATCCCCGAGGGAAAATGCCCACTGCTTCGGAACCCAGAGAACTAGGTGCTCCGCTGGCCACTCCCAGCAAACTATTTAGACCGTGTGAGCCTGCGTTCCTTCCTCCGTGAAATGGGTGCGATAAACATATTTTAAGGCAGTTGAAAGGTCCGATGAGGGAAAGAATGTAAAGCGCTCGGCACAAATGGCAGTTTCCCCTTTTGAAGGGGGACAAGCTAGAGGCTAGGGACGCAGGAGAAGTGGGGAGCGGACCTACAACCCAGGTACTGGCTTTGACTGGGAATTGAACCTGAGACCCTCCAGTGCAGGCTGACGCTCTAACCGCTCACCACGCCAGCCAGGGCACCAGGCACCTTGGGACTTTTTGGAATCTCTCCTGGTGCCCAGAGCTCACCCAAGGGGACAAGCCTGTGTGTTCTGGCCACGCTGGGCAATCCCCTGGGAGAGCCCTCCCCTGACCCTTCCCCGCCTCCACTGAGCAGGGGAGGGGTGGAGCCCTCATCGGTGGACAGCAATGTTGCTGGAACACGTGTTCCTTGATCACATGCCAAGGTCTTAATGAAAATGCATTTGGATTCCCGGTCAAGGGCACGTATCTGGGTTGCAGGTCAGATCCCTGCCCCCAGTCGGGATGTGTGTGTGTGTGTGTGTGTGTGTGTAAGAGAAACCAATCACTGTGTCTCTGTCCTGTTGATGTGTCTGTCTCCCCTTCTATTCTCTCGGGAAAATCAAAGGGAAAATGCAGCCCAGTTGTAATTCTGCAGAGAAAAGAACCCAGAACCTCACTCATCTTGATGTTAGCGGTGCCTGACTGTGGGTGGTGAAGTGGTGGGTGATTTTCAGTTCTTTTATTTTTATAAACGTTTTTCAACTTTCTAAATTCTGTATGTGTGTGTGGGTGTCCTATACTCAGAGGAAATCAAACAGTGTAGAAGCAGACCATTGTAAGAACTGTGGCTTTCGGTGCGTTAGAGAGTTACTCTGGGTTACTGGGTCTTGACTCCCCAGGGGTCAATGCAGGCGCTGGGATGGACATCAGGAACGTGCAGAAAAACGTGTGTGTGTGTGTGTGTGTTCATTTGCACAGAAAATGGCCACCCTGTCCCCCCGCCTGGGCCCTTGCCTGGCTCTCCTTGGGGCCTGGGGCTGGATCTGAGGCGTGAGGACCAGACTCCGGGCAGAGGTGGAACTGCCCCAGGGAGGGGCCGGTGCAACCAGGGAGGACACAGCTGCTATGGCAGGACCACCAGGGCCTCCTGCGCAGGACCCACCCCTGCTCTCCTGGCCTGAGCCCAGTCTCCACACATCTCCCCAGACATGAGTCAGTGAGGGCGGGTACGAGCGGACATGGTGGAGGGGCAGCCGCAGAGGGAAAGAGGCCAGAGTGGGTTCAGACACTCAGTAAGAAGTCAATGAATAAATGAATGAGTGAGTGAATGAATTAAAGGATGGGCGGGAAAAAAAACCCACAACAAAAACAACAACCAACCAGAATCCTCTGGGGTCAGAGCAGAAGCCGGTCCCCTGCTTAAATCGGAGACATCTCCTTAGGGCCACCCCAGGTCTCGAGCTCCCCAAGGGGTAAGCTGAGGCCTCTGCTGTGATTGCTTCGCTGCCCAACCTCTTCCTCTGCCCCGCGCTGCCTTTGCCACCTCTCAGGGTGTTTTCAAGGGCACACCCAACTCACCGCCTGAAATCTCCCTCCGAGCCCGGTTCCTGGAGAACTCGACCTAAGACCATGTCCTAACTGTCATACAAGGACGGGTATAAGAGGTGTAACTCACAATAACACATGTTCTGTGGATGTCGCTGCTCCGCTGTGACTGCACGAGGACCTGACAGCTTCGGCCTCTGCTGGGCTGGTGAGAAATGCGTATCTCAGGCCCCACCTCTGACCTGCAGGAATTTGAATCTGTCCCTTAGGAAGGTCCCCAGGGGATGTGTGCGCAGAGCACGTGAGAAGAGCCTCACTGAGAGACACGCACGGGTCAGAGGTGACGTTACGAATGCGGACTGACGCACGGGTACCACCTGGCCACTAAGCGGAAGTACTGTCCGTGATAAGATTTCCAAATCAGTGAACAACTCCTGGGAAAGTGCCAAACAGAAGACATTGTGAAATTCCCTCAATCTGCCCCGTAGCTGTGTTCCTGGAAAATTCAGTGTCTTAAACTTGTGAAACAACAACAACAACAACAACAAAAACCCAACACCTACTTTGCCATGTAGAACAGAGGGCATGTCCTCATGGTACTTTATTGCTCTGTGCAGTGTAGGCCATCCCTGGTTCCTGCCTCTGACAGCAGTGGCCTGTCAGTGTCCACTAAAAAACACTTTGCACTTTCCACTAGAGGTCGCTACCGTCCTTGCTGAAAACCGCTGGTCCCCACAGAAAACCCTGTGCCTGGAACTTTGGCAAATTATTCATCTAATCCTCCCAGTAGTTTAGGAGTTAGGTGTTTTGTGAGTGTTTGTAGCTTATCACGAGTTTTATGGTCACCAGGGTGTGGTCAGGTTTGTTTATACAGAAAAGAATAAGCCTCTGAAACCCACTCTGTTTGTGGACAACAGCAACTGTAGGAACCTGAGGCTGAGGCTGCTGGGCCTCCCTGGAGAACGCCCACCTTGGCTGCCTGTGCCCCGAGAGCCTGGTGGGCAGATGGAACCACGGCCCGGGCCTCCTTCCTCCGGTGACACCCAAGTAGCCGTCCACCCCACAATCACAAACAGGCCCCAGGGAGACCGCAGGCCAGGACCCAGGGGGCACCAGTCAGTCCCCGCAGGCCCTGCCCACCCTCCACACCTGGGCCGCAGATGGAGGGAAGAGAGTTCCAACTTCTAGCCCAGGTGCCATGCGGCTTCACCGCGAACTGACTTGACCTTGAGTGAGGGTTAGAAGGACACCTGAGTTTGGCTTTCTTTGGGAGCCGACAAAGACATGGAGGTAGGGGCCGAGATGGGAGGGAGGGGCGCACGTTCTCCCCATGCCCCTCACTGGCCGGCAGGAGGAGCACTGAGGGCACTCCCTCCATGTTCCTTCGCCCCCTGCTACGGCACCTTCTTCAGAGAGCTGCGTTTGGTTGGGGCTGAGGGTGGGTGGAGAGAATGTACACAGACCAACTGTGTTAGTCCACATCCTCCAAGAAGCAGTCACCAACTTGCAACCAAACATCAAGGATTTTATTTGGAGAAGTGACTGTGAGAGGAAATAAGGAGGGGTCCAGAGACACTGGGAGAGCCTTCCGCTGCCATACAAGCCTGAGCCAGTGAAGGAGAGAGGGAGGGAGGGAGGGAGGGAGTGTGATGGACCCCTAGGTCGTCTACAGGAGGTTCAGCAAGGCCATCCTGGAGCCTGTGTCTCTCAGGAACAGGCAATGTCCCTGCCACAGTCAGTCATTGCTTGGGAGCTGGGGGCACTGGGGGTCTTCTGCACTGACCCCAAAGACCCCCTACACACACAGATACACACAGACACACACACACGCAGACACACATATAGACACACACACATAGACACACACAGACACAGACACACACACACACACACACATTGGGTTTTGTAGGCCCTTCCATCAGCCCAGGATCTTGGCTCTGTCAACCTTTACAACTCCTGGAGTTGGTGAGGAAACTTTGGGAGGGGAAAGGATGTAGGAAGATGGCCCTCCATGTTGAGCCTCAGAGAGGCACAGCCACAAAACCAACAAACCTTTCTTTTCCTCTCTTTCTTTCTCTTTCTTTCTTTCTTTCTCTCTCTCTCTCTCTCTTTCTTTCTTTCTTTCTTTCTTTCTTTCTTTCTTTCTTTCTTTCTTTCTTTCTTTCTTTCTTTCTTTCCTTCCTTCCTTCCTTCCTTCCTTCCTTCCTTCCTTCCTTCCTTCCTTCCTTCCTTCTTTCTTTCTTTCTTTCTTTCTTTCTTTCTTTCTTTCTTTCTTTTTTTGGTTACTCCTCACCTGAGGATATTTTCCCATTGATTTTTAGAGAGAGTGGAAGGGAGGAGAGAGAGATAGACATCGATGTGAGAGAGACGCATAGATTAATATGTTGAAATGATACTGTTTTGGATATATTGGGTTAAATAAACTATATTGTTAAAATTAATTTCACTCATCTTCTTTCTTTTTTTACTTTTAATGTGGCTAATAGAAAATTCAAAATTACATGCATGTTCACACTGTATGGCTATTGTTGTGTTGATTGTTGTTATTTTTTTATTTGACAATCTAAGTGAAAAAGAGGTGAGTGCCCCTGACCAAATAGTCTGATATTGCATGTTTCAAACATTCTTGCAGCGCACCAGTTGAAAATTGCTGCATTTAATATCTATTTATAACTTTTTGGTTAACTATGGCCAATAATGTACCAGGAGGTAATTTATCGTTTTTCACCCCTTTTCTTTCCAAGGAATTCCAAGCTAAATTTTAAAGCTTTACATTGAAATATACAATTGCAAAAAAATAAATAAAATAAAATTATATGCATGGCTTGCGTTATATTTCTACTGGACAGCACTGCCCTGCACCTGTTCCACATCTTGCTTTTGTTTGCCTAACACATTGTGGAAATTATTCCAAATCAATATGTGTGCAGCCGTCTCATTCTTTTCACTGGTCGCACAGTATACAATGGTGTGAAGATTCTATAACGAGGTTTTGACAGGGTAACTTCATAGGAATTACAAAGTGCCCAAGAGTTCATTGCTGGGAGTTGGCAGTCTTCCATGACACAGTTTAAAGGCACAAAGGGCCTAGCTGGCAAGGCTCAGTGGTTGAGTGTCGACCTATGAACCAGGAGGTCACGGTTCGATTCCCAGTCAGGGTATATTCCGGGTTGCAGTCTCCATCCTCAGTGTGGGGCATGCAAGAGGCAGTCGATCAATGATTCTCTCATTATTGATGTTTCTATCTTTCTCTCCCTCTCCCTTCCTCTCTGAAATCAATAAAAATATATTTTAAAAAATAAAAATAAATAAAGGTACAAAGGGAATTCCAAGTGGGACCCTGTGGTTTGCAGGTGGTGGGAGGACTGGTGAGCTGTCCACGCAGCGAGCCAGATGCCATCCTGGGGGTGCGTGATATGCTGAAGGAAAGAACGAAGACTCAGGTGTGTGGGGAGAGCTCACAATTGGGAGGAGAAGAAAGAGGAAGAGGAAACAGGAAACAAGTAGACAAAGGATCAGTCAGAGAGAGAACCAGGATGGCCCTGGAGCTCTGGAGGTCAGAGAGTGACCTTTTGTAAAGGAGGATGAAGTCAAGGAGACGTGTGCATCCCAGGATAGGGGGCCTTTGGCAAGGGGTCTTCCGATGTGTGACTTAAAAACATCGTTATGTGATTTAAAAAAACTATTTTCACATTGAACCTCTATTAGTCACTGAATGTATAGTTACGGAGGCCCTTCTGTGTGCCAGGCCCTGTTCTCATGTCAGGTTCAGAGATAAATAAGTCAGGCAAGGTTCCTGCTCTCAGGGAGCATATATTTTAGGGCAAGGAGAATGATAATAAACAAGCAAACAAGCTAGCAAGATTTCACCTAGCTATAAGTGCTAATAATGAAATGTGACCGAACGACGGGTGGGCGATGGTCTAGTATCAACGAGGAAGGCCTCTCTGTGGAGCTGACACTGTGACACTGAGTGGAGATTTGAACAAGGAGAAGGGGTCAGAGCTAAACATGATGCCATGGGGGGCTTGTGTGAGGTCTAGTCCAGTTTGCAGGGTGGGCAACAGCTCAAGAACTTCCGAGAGAAAGTGGTGAGTCTTGGTGGGGGGACAGCCTGGCTGGTTCAAGACAAAGTGTTCAGTAACTGGAGTGTGTAATGCAAGACGAGGCTGAGAGCCAGGCAGGGCACATGTCCTGGGAGGGGTTATAGGCCATGGTGAGAAATTTGGACTTTATCCTGAGCGCACTGGGCAGACATTGGAGGGTAAGCAGGATGGAGATGGGATCAGCTCTGAGAGTAAGGAAGATCACGCCCACTATGAGGTAGGGAATGGATAGAAGGGACAGGGCTGGGGGCAGTGACAGTTAAGGGAGTTGGGTAGTCATCTGGGTGAGAGAGGAGGGTGTCCTGAACTAGGGGAGGGTCGAGGAAGGGATGGGGAGGAGAGATTTAGAGGAGAATAGAATTTACAAGATTTCTATCTTCTCTGAGTGGATTTTGAAGGTGAATGAGAGAAAAAGATCAAGGAAGACATCCCAAGTTTTGGTTTGGAACACTAGATGAAGGACGCTACTCAGTAGATACAGAAGACAGATGCAAGAGCAGGTTTGGGATAAACAAACAGTGGTCTAACCTACAATGGAATATTATTTGATGGTAAAAAGGAATAAAGTACTGGTACATTCTACAACATGGATGAACTTGAAAATTTATGCTAAGTGAAAGACATCAGATACAAAAGACAACCTATTATATGGTTCCATTTATATGAAATGTCCAGAATAGTCAAATCCATAGAGATAGGGGGGAGAAAGGAATGGGGAGTGAATGTTAAAATGATAGATTTTATGTTATGTGAATTTTATCTTAATACAAATTTTAATTTTAAAAAAGAGCAAGTTTGTTTTCAATGATAAGTTTTTTGGGGGAGATGTGAACTTGGAGTGCCTGAGGCAACCAAGTGGAACTGCCCAGTAGGTATTTGAGGCATTGACTCAGGAAAGAGGCCTCAAATGGAGTTATCAATACAATATTGATTTCAGAGAGGAAGGAAGAGAGGGAGAGAGATAGAAACATCAATGATGAGAGAGAATAATTGATCGGCTGCCTCCTGCAGACCCCACACTGGGGATCAAGCTCACAACCCAGGCATATGCCCTGACCAGGAATCAAACTGTGACCTCCTGGTTCGGAGGTCAACGCTCAACCACTGGCTGGGCAAGATCTTAATTTCTAATGAAAAGGAGCCTGAGTTCCTTGGAGAAAGGACTAATTCTATGACTGAGGCAAGAAATATACAAGATGGTCCAGCTGGCATGGCTCAGTGGTTGAGCATCAACCTATGAACCAGGAGGTCATGGTTCGATTCCCGGTCAGGGCACAAGCCGGGGTTGCAGGCTCAATTGTCAGTGTGGGTGTGCAGGAGGCAGCTGATCAATGATTCTCTCTCATCATTGATGTTTCTACCTCTCTCTCCCTCTCACTTCCTCTCTGAAATTAATAAAAATATATTTTAAAAGAAAGAAATACACAAGATGAACTGGAGCATCTTGTAGAAGTGCAGAAAGTAAGGAAGCGCTTAAAAAAAATAAAACACAATGATGAGGCATGTCAAAGGGACACAGGAGCCAATGGAAGGAGTTCCCAATGGCCAAAGTTGGAACAATTTGAACAACAAAATAAATAAAATAGTACTGAATTATAACCCAAACTATAAAATCAATATTGAGGGGTCCATACTGATAGAAATAAAGTATTGAATAGATGAACAAATAGGGGAGAAAAGATAAATGTCCTCTGCAGAAGAATATTAATTTAGGAGACACTGCCCCTCAAGGTGGTAGAACAGAAACCCCAACACTGCATTGTGGGCTGCAATGACTTCTTTCTAAAGAGTCCAGTACGGAAAGGGTGGAAAAAGAGTAATTTCACAGGAGAGAAACCTGACAAACACTACCTCAGCCAGGTGATCAAGGTCAACATCAACAGTGATAGGTCATGTTGGGAGCATGTACACTTGAAGTAAAGAATGTTACCTTACTTCTCTGACTCTCCTCCCCAAAACTCATAACCCCAGTCTATTCATGAGAAAAACATCAGACAATTCCAGTTGAGGAACATAACACAAAACTCCTGACTGTACTCCTCATAACTGTCAAGATCATCAAAAACAAGTCTGAGAACCTGTCACAGCCAAGAGGAGCCTAAGGAGGCTTGACAACTAATGGAATGTGATAACCTGGATGGGCTCCTGGAACAGAAGAAGGACCTCAGGTAAGGAAATCTGAACAAAGTATGAATAAATAACATAAATAAATTAATTAAATAGTAACTTTAGTTAATAATAACTCATTATTTGTGATAAGTGTACCCATTAATATAAGAGATTCATAAAAGGAGAAAATGTGTGTGGAGTACCAGTATATGGGTATTTTTTTATATTACCCTTGCAATTTTTATGTAAATATAAAATTATTCTTTTTTAAAGGTTATTAAAAATGAATTATGAGAGAGCATTTGGGATCTTATTCCCCAGTATATGTCCACAGTTTGGCTCAAGTAAACTTAAAAAAAAAATGAATTATGAGAAAAAGAAAATTTATAAAAACCAAAGACATATAAAATATTAATCCCAACACTTTACATAAAAATGTAAATTTTACCTCTTATTTATCAAATTGTAGGATATAATTGCAACTATTTTGTGATTATAAATACACAATAATTAATTAAATAGAGCATTTTTCTGACCAAAAATAAATTATAGCGTAATTAGATATCCTTCATATAACTTTTAATTTATTCTAGTTCAACTATATAGAGCAGAGATTGGCAAAATTTTTCTACCAAGGGCCATATGGTCTCTGTCACAACTATTCAACTCTCCATTGTAGCCGTCATAAACAGTCCAAAATGAATGAGCATGGCTGTGTTTCAATAAAATTTTATTTACAAAAATAGGCAGCAGCTGGATTTGGTCTATGGGTCATAGTTTGTAACCCTTCACATTTTTAGTTGCTCTTACCTTGCTTCTTTTCCTTGAGAATTTCTTTCAAAATGTTTTTTTTTTTTTTGCAGGCCCCACACAATTTTAACATTTTGAAAAAAGAAGATAAGGAGAACCAAAAATTATGGGAAAAATATTTGCAACTAATCTGACAAAGTGTCCCTCATAATATTAAATAAAACACATCCTATATA
The DNA here is from genome assembly GCF_000147115.1 of Myotis lucifugus. NCBI lineage: Eukaryota > Metazoa > Chordata > Mammalia > Chiroptera > Vespertilionidae > Myotis > Myotis lucifugus. The sequence goes on from NW_005871153.1 coordinate 745,182, forward strand.
ATAAAAGGCTAATATGCAAATCGACTGAACGGCAAAACAACCAGTTGCTATGATGTGCACTGACCACCAGGGGGCAGATGCTCAACGCAGGAGCTGCCCCCTGGTGGTCAGTGCTCTCGCACAGGGGGAGCACCACTCAGCCAGAAGCTGTGCTCATGGCTGGCGAGTGCAGCAGTGGTGGCGGGAACCTCTCCTTCCTCCACGGCAGCGCTAAGGACTCCTAGGCAGCACTAAGGACATCCCCCAAGGGTTCCTGGACTGCAAGAGGGTGTAGACCGGGCTGAGGGGCCCCCTCCCTCCAGTGCACAAATGTCATGCACTGGGCCTCTAGTAAATTAATAAGAAAAAATACTAAGATTATCTGGATAAATTACCTATTCCTTAACTGGATAAAGGATTTGAAAGGAATAATTTACTATGAGAATATATACTGTATACATATTCACATACCTATACATACACATATGTATATATGGGGGGAAAAGCTGTTCAATTCTCAGAAGTGGTAAAAATGTAAATTAAACTAATAGTATAATTTGTAAACTATTAAACTATAAAAGTGATTTTTCAAATACTCCCTAGTGCTTGCAAAGGTTTGTTGAAAGTGGCACTGAGCTGGTTAATTTTATGCATCAACTTGGTTGGACCACAGTGCTCAGATATTTGGTCAGACATTATTCTGCACATTTCTTTGAGAGTGTTTTTGGATAAGATTTACATTTAAATTTGTGGACTTTGAGTAAAGTAGATTGCTCTTCATAATGTGGTGGGCCTCATTCAATCAGTAGAAGGCCTAAATAGAACAAAAGTCTGACCTTCTTGAGCAAGAGGGAATTCTCCAGCAGACTGCCTTTGGACTTCATCTGAACACTGACTCCTGGCTTTCTAGAAGACTTCCTTTGAACTTGAACTGCAAATCTTCCAAGTCTCCAGCCACCAGGCCACCTTCATCAGATTCTGGACTCACCAAGCCTCCACAGTTGTGTGAGCCAGTTCCTTCAAATCTCTGTCTCTGTCTGTCTCGTTCTCTCTCTCAGATATATACATATCTATAATAATAAAAGCATAATATGCTAATTAGACTGGACAAACTTCCGGATAATACCGGGGCTGCGAGGGAAGCCTGGGTCCCAGGTGCCAGAGGGAAGCTGGTGCCGGCAGCTGGGGGAAGGAAGGCCTACTCTTGCAAGAATTTCGTACATTGGGCCTCTAGTATATATATATATATATAAAATATATATATATATATATTTTAAATATAAATATATATATTTATATAAATATATTTATATATTATAATATATAATATATATATTACTTTTTTGAAAAGTAATTTGGTAATATGCATTGAGAGTCAAAGAATTTATACACCTTGACTCAGTAATACCATCTCTTGGAATCTGTTCTAAGGAAAGGATAACTAAAAGCTATTGGGATATTTTTTTTTTAATAATTAAATCTTTATTGTTCAGATTATTACATTTGTTCCTCTTTTTTCCCCCCATAACTCCCCTCCTCCCAGTTCCCACCCCACCCTCTGCCCTCACTCCCCACCCACTGTCCTCATCCATAGGTGCACGATTTTTGTCCAGTCTCTTCCCGAATCTCCCACTCCCCTTTCCCCCCCAAGCATAGTCAGTCCATTCCCTTTCTATGTCCCTGATTCTATTATAATCACCAGTTCATTCTGTTCATCAGATTATTTATTCACTTGATTCTTAGATTCACTTGTTGATAGATGCATGTTTGTTGTTCATAATTTGTATCTTTACCTTTTTCTTCTTCTTCCTCTTCTTAAAGGATACCTTTCAGCATTTCATATAATACTGGTTTGGTGGTGATGAACTCCTTTAGCTTTTCCTTATCTGTGAAGCTCTTTATCTGACCTTCAATTCTGAAGGATAGCTTTGCTGGATAAAGTACTCTTGGTTATAGGTTCTTGGTATTCATCACTTTGAATATTTCTTGCCATTCCCTTCTGGCCTGCAAAGTTTCTGTTGAGAAATCAGCTGACAGTCGTATGGGTATTCCCTTGTAGGTAACTGACTGTCTTTCTCTTGCTGCTTTTAGGATTCTCTCTTTGTCTTTTGCTCTTGGCATTTTAATTATGATGTATCTTGGTGTGGTCCTCTTTGGATTCCTTTTGTTTGGGGTTCTCTGCGCTTCCTGGACTTGGAAGTCTATTTCTTTCACCAGGTAGGGGAAGTTTTCTGTCATTATTTCTTCAAATAGGTTTTCAATATCTTGCTCTCTCTCTTCTTCTGGCACCCCCATAATTCGGATGTTGGTACGCTTGAAGCTGTCCCAGAGGCTCCTTACACTATCTTCGTATTTTCGGATTCTTTTTTCATTTTGCTTTTCCGGTTGGGTGTTTTTTGCTTCTTCATATTTCAAATCTTTGACTTGATTCTTGCAATCCTCTAGTCTGCTGTTGGAACTCTGCATAATATCCTTTATTTCAGTCAGTGTATGCTTAATTTCTAGTTGGTCCTTTTTCATAACCTCAAGGGTCTCACTAGATTTCTTAAGGGTCTCACTACATTTATCAACGATCTCACCAGTCTTTTTGAGGGTCTTACTAAATTTATCAGCGGTTTCTAGAAAGTTCTTGAAAAACCTTAAAAGTGTGGTTTTGAACTCTATATCCAGTCGTTTGCTTTCCTCCATTTCTGTCATTTGTGACCTGCTTCTTTGTCTCCGCATTTTTTATGCTTCCCTGTGTTGGTAGAGTGGCTTTGTGTGCTAGGTGTCCTATAGGGCCCAGTGGCTCAGCCTCCCCAATTACCTGAGGTGGACACTCTTGGTGCAACCCTTTGTGGGCTTTGTGCACAGTCTTGTTGTAGTTAAGCCTTGATTGTTGTAGGTATCACTGGGAGTAATTGACCTCCAGGCCAATTGGCTGTGAGAATCAGCTGTGTCTGCAGTGGGAAAACTTCTGTGCTGGAGACACCCTTATGGGGCAAGACTTGCTTCAGTGGGGCTTTGGTGCTCACTGAGTCTGCCCCCTGAGTGTGTCCCTGATGGATCTGAGGAGTTGTAATTGGATGGTCCCACTCTGACCACTGGGTACACTGGCTCTTGGATCTAAGGAGGAGCTAATTTAGCCTCTGCCTGAGGCTACCCAGCAGGAGCTCTGAGGAGATCTGCAGATTCCCCTTCCTTGTTTGGGGTTTGGAGGTGCCCAGATGAGGCCCAGCTGTGAAGCAATGCAAGCTGCTGTGGGGCCTTGGGCCTTCTCTTGGAAGTTCTGGGTCTGTCTGGCCCAGCTGCAGTTTGTTAGGTAATTTTCAGATTGCAAAGGGCCAGGGCATTCATATGCAAAAGGCTCTGCCACTGCCTGGGTGGGGCGGGGTCTCAGGGAATCAACAGGGCGGAGCAAGCAGCTATGGCTTATCTTCAGCCCTGTCCTAAGGGGCCCCGAGTCTCAGTGTCCCGTAATCGCTGCAAGCACCTTTGAGAGAAAGCCGCCCTCAAGTTCCGAGTTCTGCCCGCTGCCAGACAGTCCAGTTTCTCCCCGTATGTGTCTAGGTCCCCAGAGACTCACCCGGAACTGGAGTTCAGAGCAGTCGGGGGCTTGTGACTCCCTCCCAATTCAAAAAGACAGCCACGTCCTCAGTTGCCAGCCGCGTCCTCAGTAGCCAGCCCTTTCCATGTGCGCCTCCGTACCTCTGCACTTTACTTCCGCACCTCCTCTGAGTCTCAGTGCTTTTATCTTTCCTTCTAGTTGTAGAATTTCCACTCAGCCAGCCTTCCTGTGGTTCTGGATGATGTCTGTTTTGTCTTTTAGTTGTATTTTTGAATTTATTGTGGGAGGCAGCAATTTCCGGTGTTTACCTATGCCGCCATCTTGGTTTCTCCTCCCGATCTTTACTTTTTAATCCCTTCACTTTTTCACTCACCCCTGCTGTGGATCTTTCATAAATGTTCAATTTTCTGAGGGCCGAAGGGGTCGTCCTGGGTCAGACATCATAGTAATGGGAAAAATACCAGTTAGCTGCCTGCATGCATGAGGAAGGAGAGAGGTGAGAGAAAGGGGAAGTGCAACAAGGAAGAGGCGCCATGAGTCAGGGAGATGGGAGATCAGACGTGGACAGGAGATTTGGTAGGTGCCCAGGCCGGAGGGCAGTGGGGACTGGAAAGGGGTGGGAAACAGAAAGGCAGAGGAGCCAGGCTGCTGTGGGCTGGGCTTCAGAGCTAAACCCAGTTTCAGGCTGAACCCAGAACAACCAGCCAGGAGGAGACACGTGCCCTCGCCTGGGAGACCGAGCTGGCTGTGGGTCTGCGCCCTGGTGGGGTTCTGCAGGGGCAACGGAGCACCGCTAGGACCTCTCTGGGAAGAAGGGGTCCACGGATGGTGCAGGCCTGACTGGGGTCTGGATGATGGCAAGAAAGCTCTGGGAACTGAGGACTCAAAGCTTCCCCTGCCCCACCTTCCCATCGGACATCCCTTTCATCAGCCACTGCCGTAGTCCTGGCCCTCGGACCCATCCTGGTGGTGAGAGGAGAGGGGGCTCCGGGTGGGCCTGTGGAGAGTGGTTCGACCCCTCTCTGCCAGGGACCATGGCATTGGCTCCATTTCCTCTTCCTGGCCCCAGGGCCAGAGCTCACAGCCACTCCTCTCTGCCCAGTAGGTAGGAGCTGGGGCAGTCCCCTCCCTGAACCCCGTTTCCTTCCCAGTTCTCAGAGAAGCGCAGATTGAAACTGAAACATTGCCTTACTTCCTTGTTCCTCTTGGCACCTGGGTCACTGTCGTTCTGGCCCAAAACACTCATTGTGCCAGCACCCTCCAGAATCAGGGACCCACCCAGGCGGAACTCAGAGTCCGACAGCATCAGAGCTGGAAGGGCTTCCAAGCTACAGGGACCGACTCGTCCAACCTCATTTCACAGACGAGGAAACCGAGGCACAGAGTGGGGAGTAGCTGCCCAAGGTCACACAGCGGTGGGAGTGTTCGGGCTCTGGGCTCTCCGTGACCTCCCTGAACCAAAGCAGTGCCCTCGCAGAGAGCCCCAGGGATCAAAATGCAGAGGTCACTTTGTCTAGCCTCCTGCCTCCACGGGGTCCATGACAACAGCAGCCACTGCTGCCTCATAACCTCTGGTGGGTGCAGGACCACCCTGGCTGCCCACTGACGAGTCCCTCCTGGCTCCCTCCCACATTTTTCGATTCACTGCCTTAACATAGGCCATTGAGTAGATGGCTTCACCTAGTTGAACCTCGGTGTCATCTGGAAAAGGGGTGAATGATCCCACAAATTCTTCTTCACAGAGGTTTTGTGAAGCCAAAATGGGATTCACGTGCAAAAGCCCTCCGGCAGGAACGTGGAGGCCCCTCCAAGGTAACGGGAAGAGGCCACCTGCACCAGTGACAGCTGGCTCTGAGCAGGCCAGGACTCTGTGGCTGCCTTGCCCCACCCACCTCTGGCTTCACTGACACCGTTCCCTTGTCTGAAGGGTCCTTCCTCCAATCCTCTTTGCATCCATCTGACATCACCTTCCTTTTGGGAAGAGACAGTGTCCCTCTGGTTTGGGAATCAGATGGAGCTGGGTTCAAATGTGCACCCGTGGTCGCAACAGCTTCCCCTCCTCTTAGGAAGAGCCCCAGGTCCTTGAAATGATGGTAAGACCTACATCTGTGTTCCTTAAAGTGTCAGCCTCCAGCCACCGGCCTCTGCCTCAGCATCCCTCGGGGAAATAGGGAGAAGTGCAGGTTCTCCGGCTGAGCCTTGGTGGAGGGCGGACTCCGGAACAGACATTGAAATCAGCTCCCCGCAGGAAATTCCTATGCCCATAGAGTTTGAAAACCTGAAGGATCTGACTCCTACCCAGCGTTCTAGCCCCATTTTACTCATCCCTCCCCTCAACCCCAGTCCCTCTGGCCTTCTTCAGATCCTTGACTAGGCAAAGTCTCTATCCACCCCAGGGCCTTAGCACATGCCATCCTTCTGCTCACAGCTGTCTTGCCCCACCTCCACCTGGCTAACTAGTGTTCCTCCTTCAGTCCAGCTTAGGCTTCTACCTGCCTCCTCTCCCCCAACTAAAGTAAATGCTTTGCTGCTTTTCCCTGGAACACTCCACACTTTTCCTTCACAGCATTTACCACAATTATAATTATTTGCTTGCCTTTCTGTTTAATATCTGCTTCCTATCATACTGAGGAGGTCAAAGACCGATAATGTTGCTTCCCACTGCTGCTCTAGCCCCATACCTGGCACAGATGGGCGCTCAATAAACATTATTTACACAATGAAACAGCCTCTGTGTTTATTTTTCTCATGTGTAAAACAGGATAACACCTACTTCAAAAAGTTTCAACATTATATATATATATATATATATATATATATATATATATATATATATAGAACTTATATAACTCAACACCAGGAAGACAAACAATCCAATTAAAAATGGGCAAATAACCTGAATAACCACTTCTCCAAAGAGGACATACAGATAGCCAATACACATGAAAAAATGCTCAACATCACTAATCATCAGGGAAATGCAAATTAAAAATATAGTAGGGGGGTGTGCAATGATGATTCTCTCTCATCATTGATGTCCCTATCTCTCCCTCTTCCGTCCTTTCTCTGAAATCAATAAAAACATATTAAAACAAACAAAAAAACCCACAATTAGGCATCACCTCACACTTGCCAGAATGACTATCATCAAAAAATCAACAAACAACAAGTGCTGGTGAGGATGTGGAGAAAAGGGAACCCGGGTACACTCCTGGTGGGAATGCAGACTGGTGTAGCAACTGTAGAAAACAGTATGGAGTTTCCTAAAAAAAAAAAATTAAAAATGGAACTGCCATTTGACCCAGTGATCCCACTTCTGGGAATATATCCTAATAATCCTGAAACACCAATCAGAAAAAATATATACACCCCTATGTTCATAGCAATGTTATTTACAATACCTAAGATCTGGAAACAGCCTAAGTGCCCACTAAGATGAGTAAATAAAAAAGCTGTGGTACATCTACACAATGGAATACTACATGGCTGTAAACAAACAAACAAAACAAGGAACTTTTACTCTTTTGGACAGCATGGATGGACCTGGAGATTATTATGCTAAGCAAAGTAAGCCAGTCAGAGAAAGACAAATATCACATGATCTCACCTATATGTGGAATCTAATGAGCAAAATAAACCGATGAACAAAATAGGATCTGAGACATGGATGCATAGAACAGATGGACAGATCTCAGAATGGAGGTGGGTAGGGGAGAAGGGAAGAGATTAACCAAAGAACATATATGCATAAATGCATAACCCATAGACATAGACAATAGTGCATTGGGCCTGGGGTAGGCTCCACATCACTAATCATCAGAGGCCAGGTGGAGGAGGGTGAAAGGGGGGGGAGGAATGAAGGACATCTGTAATAGTGTCAACAATTAAAAAGAAGTTCCGATGAATGATTAGAGCTAATATGTCAAAATGCCAAGCACAGTGAATGCTCAACACATGGTGGCTATAAAAGTCAAATGAGATAACATCATGAAAGAGCTGGCATAGAGCTTTATTGTTAGTAGCAAGTACATTCTCTGTCATGAATGGTTTGCTCTATTTTCCTACCTGGGCATGTCAGTGGCCTTTGGCAGCCTCTGATTGGTGTGGGTGAAGGGCAGAGTTTGTGTGGCCTGGGGCTGCCTGCTGGAGGGACATGCTTATCCAGGAGCTGGTTGAGCCCAGAGGAGCTGGAGGCATGTGGCTGGCAATGCGCAGTGCACAGAGGCTGGCTTCTCTCTGCTCAAGCAGAAGGATGACTGCAGGCTGTACGTGTGATTCCAGCTGACTCTCAGCCAACCTTCACGGGCAACTTAGCTCAGACATGGCAAAGATGGCCTGTGCCGACTCCTCACCCCACCAGACCAGAGGCTCCCCAAGGCAGGTGGCTAGGTCTTTCTTACTCTCTGGCTGTCTTCCCTGCACCCAGTACAGAGCGAGGCATGCAGTATTGAGTGGATCTATGGATTAATCAATGAGCAAAATGGCCTGGTGTGGTGTGGGTGTGTTTGTGTGTGTGTCAGGGGGCTGGAGAGAGGATGACTTCAGAAGAGGCAGTGGAAGGCAAGGATCTGGAAACCTGGGAGTGGAGAGAGGCGAGGACAGCGATGGCGAACCTTTTGAGCTCGGCGTGTCAGCATTTTGAAAAACCCTAACTTAACTCTGGTGCCGTGTCACATATAGAAATTTTTTGATCTTTGCAACCATCGTAAAACAAAGATTTATATTTTTGATATTTATTTCATATGTATAAATGCCATTTAACAAAGAAAAATCAACCAAAAAAATGAGTTTGCGTGTCACCTCTGACACGCGTGTCAGAGGTTCGCCATCACTGGGTTAGGATCTGCATAATCCTGGACAAGTGACTTAACCTCTGAGTGGGGCCGGGAGGAGGAAGTTGGGGGTGACTGCCCATGGCTGTTCCTGTGAAAGCTCCTTTTCATTGAAATGACAATTTTCACCTGCTGGTTCCCACCCACCTTCTCCCTCTCACTTTCCTCCATGAACTCAAAGTCCTCCATTCCAGAGAGAAAACAGACACCCACTCCCAGAAAGACCCCAAACACAAGCACTCTCTGCACAAAGCACTCCCCCCACCACCACACACACACACACACACACACACACACACACACACACACACCAGCCAGCACATGGAGATGAGAGATGTTGCTTCTTACGAAGCAGGCCCACCGGGCTCTTCCCTGCACTTTTCCTCCTTCTGAGGCGTCCCTGAGACAGGCCAGTGAGCCAGGACAAGTGGAACAGGGAAACAGAGACAGATAGCTCAACAAACTGGCAGAGCCACTTACAGCAGATACAGAAGGCCACCTCCCTAGGGATAACATCTAGGCCTCAGTTGTACTTCAGCTCCAGACCCAGAAAAGCAGCAAAACCAGGTCGGTGAGACCAGGACCCACCGCAATGACTAACGACCTCCTGCCCTGACACTGACCAATCAATGGAGACCGCGACCCTGAAGGAGCACACCTAGAAAACTGATGAATATTCTGCTGAGACCTCCCCTGAGATCTCCCCCCCTAAGATCCCCGCCTTTGAGAAAGAGATAAACCCTCAAGACAAAGTACCCAAGGCTCACTCTGCCTCTTACTCTCTGGCTGTCTTCCCCCACTTCTGCCCCACAGGCATGCATCTCCTAACCCTACAGGACCCACAAGACTTGCACCCAGGGGAGCAATGGGCAGTGGCAGCTCACTGCTGGCTAATCCCCTGAACTTGTCCCCAAGGCCCCCTTTTCTCTGACTTCCCAGAGGGCTAAGGCCAGCCTAGGCTCTCCGGTTACTTCTTCTATGCTGAGCCCTTTCTTGTTCCACTGTCCCCAGCTTTAATAAACGCGCCCTCACAGATTTTTTCCTGTACGAAGACAAGAACCCACACACAACCGGCCAGCCCTAGGCAGACCCGCTCAGGGTCAGGTCCCCTTCCTCGTAACACCCTCCACCCCAGGCAGACATTCTGGATTCCAACCAGGTACCCAAGGGATTTCTCCCACATTCTAGAGAATTTGGGTGACTCAGCAACCAGAACTTCTCACAGTTCTCATGGTGCCACACAGGGTGGCAAAATTAAACCACTAGAACCTGACGAAGGGGCTCTGGTTTCACGGCCTCATTTATTTTTTTAACACTCCCTCCACCCCCATACCCGGGCTGCATTCACAAGGGCTAGACCCCAGATTTCGCCTCTGTCAAAACGACTGTCCACAGCAGCCTTTTCCTGTCATTCAGTAGTTCAAGGTCTGGCCTGGATGTCAGAATGAACCTGTAGGTTTGCTCAGCACCGCTCCTGGACTCCCCAATTTCCCCTTCCTTCTTTACCCTCTGTATTCATCTGATGAAATGTCATTATTTAGGTCCCGAGAAGAGTAGAAGTCACTGTTTTGTTTTGTTTTAAATGCTTTAGTCATTTATATGGAAATACAGACTCGCAGATATGGATAGAAACAAGTGAATTATTTATTTATTTTTATTTTTTTTCAGAGAGTAAGGGAGAGGGAGATAGAAACATCAGTGATGAGAGAGAATCATTGATTGGCTGCCTCCTGAACGCCCCTACTGGGAATCAAGACCGAAACCCAGGCAGGTGCCCTGCTTGGGAATTGAACTCTGATCTCCTGGTTCATAGGCTGACACTCAACCACTGAGCACGCAGGCCCGGCAGAACACGAGTGAATTTTAATTTTGCCTCTCACTCCTGCCCATGTGAGTGTGTTTGTGTGTGTTTGGGGGTTGAGGGAGGCTCTAATAAAAGAACAAGAGTTTGGGTTTCATATTTTTAATGCTTCAGGCAAAGTACAGTGACCTTTACTCTGGTGGCATGGGGTGGGGGTGGGGTCGTTCTTCCCACAGTCAGGGTCCCCTGAAAGCCAGGTCCTTGCATGTATGGGCCTGCCTCATGGCAGAGGGGCAAACTAACCAAGGACAGTGGCCCAATTGTCTCAGAGTGACCAGGGGTTTGATTGCCCAGGGAATCATACATCCAGGGACTCCCCAGGCAATGACAGCTGTTAAAACATTTTTAAAAAACCAATCTCACACATAAATTTGGTGAGTATAATAATGATATGTAATTTAAACTATTGTGTTACATATCACAATATATTAATTATTACACATTATTGTCCTGATGATATTAAGATATCGAAGCCTACATTTGGACTCCCATTGTACAGTCAGGCTGCATCTAGGCCCTGCAGGCTTTCACTGCTCTCTGAGATAGTCTGGTGTTAGAATTTTTAAAAAACCCTCAAATCAAATCATGTCCTCCTGGGACCCACCTCGTCCTGGCCCTTGCATGTTATGTTTTTTAGTAGGTTACTATTACTTTGATTCTTAAAACCTTATTTTCTCAAACATGCTCCTCTCCCCCAGCCTCTATATCATAGTTCCTGAAGAACTTACTAACTTGCATAATAATTGCATAAAATTTTCGTATCTGGGCCCTGGCCAGTGTGGCTCAGTAGGTTGGAGCATCATCCTGTGCACCAAAAGGCTATGGTTTGATCAGGGCACATACCTAGGCTGCTGTCTCTCTCTCTCTCTCTCTCTCTCTCTCTCTCTCTCTCCCCCTCTCTCTCTCCTTCCTCCTTCTAGAATCAATGAAGCATGTTCTCTGGTGAGGACTTTAAAAATGCATTAAGAACTTATCTACATACTAGAGACCCGGTACACAAAATTCGTGCACAGGGGGTGGGGGTCCCTCAGCCTGGCCTGCGCCCTCTCGCAATCCAGGACCCCTCGGGGGATGTCCAACTGCTGATTTACAGGCCTACACCAGCAGTCAGACATCCCTCTTGCAATCCAGACTCTGCATGCACCAGTGACCATACTTTTTATACAGGTGAAAGGCATCTTGGTGTTGTATGGGCAGCTACATTTATTTGCCCTATTATAAAAAGCAGTACATAACATGATCCTTCTGAGGCAGTAGTACCATTTTTCCCATCTTATGGGTGGAAAAACTGAAGCAGAGAGAAGTTAAGTAATTGGCTTTGTCACACAGTTATAAGTGTCAGAATCAGAATGTGCAAGCCAGAGTCCATGCATGTCATCGCTACATCATCCTGTTTTTTCAGTGTTAGAGTAGCCTCGCCAGGTTTTAATTTTTTAATGTAAGAGACTGTTCCCAATATATAGGGTAGGGTCCCTAGGCCTGGCCGGCGATCAGGGCCATCTGTGGGGCAACCGGAGGGTGGGACGATCGGGAAGCCCCCGCTGCCACCCACCTTGGCTGGCAGCCTGACACAGCTCGCTGGCTGGCACCCCCCACGCCCCGGCCCGATCGCCCCACTGCCACTGCTGCTTCTGGGGACAGGGGGCAGATGCTGCCTGGTGGTCAGTGCACATCATAGCGACTGGTCGTTCTGCCATTCGGTCAATTTGCATATTAGAGTTTTATTATATAAGATAATTAACACTTGATCTAGCCAAGTGACCATCTCCCAGTTTACAGGACTCTGGTGGGGACAATAGCCTCCTAAGCCCTATAGCTAGGCCTGGCCCCCCATCTGCCATCCACAGCTATTCACTCAGCAAGAGTCATACTGTAACCCCCTCACTTCCTTGAACAAGCCCCTCCACCCAGAACAACCCAGACTTGGGCTCCAAGCAACTCTTTGCCTCTGTTTCCATGTCTGTTTTCCCTGGGGGGTGGGTAGGGAGTAAACTAACCTTGTTGAGAACCTTCTATGTGCTAAGCTAATAGGAACTATGGTCACTGTACCATTGTGCCGATGGGGAGACTGAGATTCAGTGAGGACAGCTTGCCCTTGGTGACTCCAAAGCCCTGGCTCTTTCCCTGGAACACACTCTGCCTTCTGGGGCTCAACAACAGCCCCTCTCACACCCTCCTTCCTGAAGAGAACAGGTGGTGATTCCTCCCCAGGTCGTCTCCTGGACCTGGGGCCAGGTCCTGGGCAGTTCATTCTGGACCTGGTACCTCATGGCGAGAGCAGTCTCAAGACCCCAGAAGCTGAACTTTCATTTCAGTGAAAACTTCATCATGCAGAGATTGCTTCCTCGTGGGGCACAGGCTCATCGTCATGCTCTGGCTCTCCCCCCCCCCCACCCGCCCCCGCCCGCCAGGACCTCAGGTCTCCAGGGCTCCAGGGAGTGTGCGGGAGCCCAGGGCTGGGAGAGAACATTCCAAGCGCTCCTGAAGTAGTGTCAGGGGGCGGGGCTAGACTAGAAGTAGCTTTTTTTTCCTATAAAGGGTGAGTCTGGGATTGTGTAGGCGAAAAAGAAAATGTCTATGTCTTATTCTTTCCCGCCCTTGGAGAGTAGGGGGTGTCAGCTTAGGGGTGGGGAGTTGGAGACAAGCCCTGCTGTGGAATGCCCGAGGACAGGGTGGGGTTAGGTTATTTTTAAATATACTGGCCTGTCCCTCTCTCCTTGCCCACCCTATTGTGTTCTCTGGGTTCAGAAGGAAACCAGGAAGTATGACATATATCTTCACTCAGATGTAGCAAGTTTACTTTTGGGAGAGCAGGGCTGAAATCAGGGGGCGGGGAGGGGGACGGGGGGCCGGCAGTGGTGTGGTCAGCTCCAGGTGGGCCCTGCTCTCCTCATTTCTCCACTTCTCTTCAGCCCTCCGAGCAGTGGAGGGATGGTCTGGGCACAGAAATGAGAGTTTTCTGCCTGCCCAGCTTCTGACCTGTGAAGTTTGTTTGATCAAGGGATTAGTCCAGCACGTTTTTGTTTTTTTTTTGGTCACCCAGCCTGGCTTGTGACACAGTGGTGACGAGGGCAGGCCTTTTTGGAAACCAAGGCCAGCCCAAGATGAAGTGGGCTCACCTGCTGGGCTTCCCGCAGAGGTCATCCTTATTGTAATGACTCACCTATTTACCTTTCTCAGACTTTCCTTAGAGACATTGTACTGAGTTGGGTAAGTGTCCCCTCGAAATTCATGTCACCCAGAACTTCAGAACGTGACCTCGTTAGAAATAGAGTCTTTGCACGTGTATCAGTTACTGGATTAGCATGGGTACAGCTCCAGTGACTCATGTGATGACAGAGGCAGAGACTGGACTTGTGCAGCTGCAAGCCAAGGACGCCAGCAACCACCAAATGCTGCGGAGGCAAGGAAGGACTCTCCCCTGGAGCCTTCAGAGGCACACGCTCCTGACAACACCTGACTCAGGATTTCCAGCCTCCAGAACTGTGAGAGGGAGACACATTTCTGTTGTTTTAAGCCCCCAAGTTTGTGGTGCTTTGTCATGGCAGCCCTAGGAAATGAATTCAGAGATCCTCTTGGAGGACCCTCCATGAGCTCCCTCCCTTGCCTAATACACACCCGACTGCAGGGCCTCAGACCCAGAGGGCCTGTCACTAAATGCCCGTTTCCTTGTGCCTAGATCCCTCTAGATTGTGACCCTAAGAGGGCAGAGACTGTGTCTCCATCCTCTCAGCATCTCCTGTGCCAGACACACAGGTTCATGGAGGAAGCTAGCTATGGAGGCCAGGGTGGCCCTCCGTCTGAGTTCTGGGGCCTCCACCACACTCAGCGGATTGGGGCTTGCCGGGATGCCTGGCTCTGCACCCCTTGGCCTCCCCTCCAGCTTCAGCTGGTTCCTCTCCCCAGAGAACTGGGGGAGGAGGGTGGGCCTCACTCTCCAGCTAGGTTTTGCTCCAGGCATTTACTAGTACATAAGTGCCTTCTCCTAACCCCTTATCTCTTTCAAATTCCTTCTGGATCATTTTCTCTAGAATATTCACCTGGGCTATGTATCAAAGCTCAGCTTTCAAATGGAAGGCCTGGCAGTTCGTCAGGGATCATGGCTGGGAGCCCACCCAGGAAGGCGTCCTTGAGGGAATTCACCTGTTTCCCAACTCACCTGCAGAGTCCTTAATCTACCCATCATTTAACTGAGTAATCATCTAATTTTACTACCATTAGACCATCAGTATTCGAGATTTAAAAATATATATATATATATTTTAAATTGATTTCAGAGAGGAAGGGAGGGGGAGAGATAGAAACATCAATGATGAGAAAGAATCATTGATCGGCTGCCTCCTGCACCCCCTCTTACTGGGGGTTGAGTCTGAAACCCAGGTGGGGAATTGAACCATGACCTCCTGGTTCATAGGTCGACGCTCAACCACTGAGCCACACCTGACAGGCAGCATTTGAGATTTTAATGGATCCCAAGTGTCCAAGAATACACCCACATCCTGTAGACTTAGCTAAATCATGCTGACTTCCTGCTATAAGAGAAGGAAGGTCAGAGCAGTCTGACAAGCACACCAGGCCTGATGCTAGCTTAAGGAAATAAGCCTAAACACACAGGGAGCTTCAGGCACAAGGACTCTCACCTCTGAGTTACTTATAATAGGGGGAGCTGTAAATAACCTCAGTGACCAACACAGTTAAATAAGTTATGGTGGCAGTCCACCCAAAAGAATATTATGCAGTCTTTAAAAAGTTTGTACCAACAGGAAATGTATGGGTTCAAAGTTACATAATAAAGTAGGAATTCAAATTTTATCTATGATATGATAGATTAAAACTACGTGCATGAGCTATTTATGGGGAACAGACTAGAAATCTATCAATGTATCAAAAACATTGATGATGTTTTTCTTCTCTCTACTTTAAAAAAATATATATTATTATAATTTTTATTGATTTCAGAGAGAAAGGGAGAGGAAGAGAGAGATAGAAACATCAATGATGAGAGAGAATCATTGATTGGCTGCCTCCTGAACACTCCCTACTGGAGATCGAGCCTGCAACCTGGGCATGTGCCCCGACTGGGAATCAAACCGTGACCTCCCGGTTCATAGGTCGACGCTCAACCACTGAGCCACGCCAGCCGGGCTTCTCTCAACTTTTAAGTATGTTCCCTACCTGCTAAAATGAGCATGTATTGCTTTTATAATGGGGAAAACAACAACTAGTAAACTTTATTGTAAAAGACTATTTTAGGCCTGGGCTGGGCTCTCTGTCAGAACCCTGTGTTGGAGATCTCTGCGGCTGCCATGTCTGAGAGGATAGTCTATCATCGATCAGTCCCCGTCATGACAACATTTACTGGGTGTTGCCTGGAGAGAGGGTTAGCCTAGGGGCAGTGGTTCTGCTTGGGTGCCAGGAGGACTCAAAGACAACTTAATAAGCATGGGAGGCAGAGCAGCAAAGCAGAAAAAGCACTGGGAACATGGTTCAAGGCCTGCGGCTGCCACTTACCAACTGCATGAACGTGAACACTCCCTTGGTAGAATGAAGAGTGTTCACTACTTGATTGCCAAGGTCTCTTCCAGTTCTAAAAGTATGTTGAGATTCCTTTTCTCTTTCAGAATTTAAAGAGAGAAGCCTAACCGTATAACACAGACAGAAAATCTGGGCATCAGGAGTCTTTGTTAGCACCGTTGTTAACTTCCTGGCCTTCATTTTCTTCTTAAAGTTGAGTGAATGGATACATTTAGGTTCCTGGCCTCAAGTCAGTACTGTCCCTTGACCCCTGCCTGTGAACTCAGGACGGCCCCTCCTTCAGGAAGACCCCATGCTCAGAAGACGTCGCTTGGGTAGGCATTATACCTCCGTCTGCCTCAGAGGTAAAGTGAGAAGGGAAATGAGATAATTGGTGTGAAAATGCTCTGTACTTCTAGAGAAACACAATCCTGGAAGAATCATGGGGGCCTTTGTGTGGCCCAAATGCCATGGCCCTTGTTTTCACCATGGCCTGAAAGCCAAGCCCCCAGGAGCCGACTTCCCTTTTACCGTCCGGTGTCCTCGTCTGCAATGGCACTGCCAGCAGCACATAGCACCCTCCTGATTAGGGTCAAGCTGCCAGCCTGGCATCAATCCCATTGGCCTTTATCTTTTGCAGTGCCAGAAGTTTGTCTTGCCACGCAGATCACATACTTCTCCAGGACAGGGACTGTGTGTAGCAGGGCATCAGGCCCGCCAGGCCCGCCAGGACCTCGCACACCCTGTTGCCCAAAAGTTGAGTATGGAGCATTGAAAAGAGGTATGCAGATCTAAGTTTGAATTCCAGCTCAGAGGGTCAGTTTCTATATCTATAAAATGGACATTCTCTTTTATTTTTTACTAGAGGCCCAGTGCATGAAATTCGTGCATGGGGGATGTGTGTCCCTCAGCCCAGCCTGCACCCTCTCCAATCTGGGATCTCTCGAGGGCTGTCCGACTGCCCGTTTAGGCCCGATCCTGGTGAGCAGCCGGACATCCCTCTCACAATCCAGGACTGCTGGCTCCCAACCGCTGGCCTGCGTGCCTGCCTGATTGCCCCTAACCACTTCTGCCTGCCAGCCTGATCACCCCCTAACCACTCCCCTGCCAGCCTGATTGACGCTTAACTGCTCCCCTGCTGGCCTGATTGCCTCTAACTGCCCTCCCCTGCTGGCCTGGTTGCCCCTAACTGTCCTCCTGTGCAGGCCTGGTCACCCCCAACTGCCCTCCCCTGCTGGCCTGGTCACCCCTAACTGCCCTCCCCTGCCGGCCTGGTTGCTCCTAACTGTCCTTCTCTGCAGGCCTGGTCACCCTTAACTGCCCTCCCCTACTGGTCTGGTCACCCCTAACTGCCCTCCCCTGCCTACCTGGTTGCCCCTAACTGTCCTCCCCTGCTGGCCTGGTCACCCCCAACTGCCCTCCCCTGCCAGCCTGGTCGCCCCCAATTGCCCTCCCCTGCTCGCCTGGTCCCTTCCAACTGCCCTCCTCCTCTTGTGTCCACATGGGGTTGGCCATCTTTGACCACATGGGGGCGGTCATCTTGTGTGTTGGAGCGATGGTCAATTTGCATATTACTTCTTTATTAATAGGATTTTTTTTAAAGAAATTAAAATATTTTTAAATTAAAATATTTTATTTTTTTCTCTTCTTCAAACCCCTGTTTCAAGGGCTGACTTCCAATAGATCGCAGGGAGGGAGCTGCTCTGCTACATATGAAATCCCGACCCAGAAGCAGGTCGCCTATGAATGGTTTAGCACCAAGTTCCCCATGAACATGAATGTGCGTTGCGTGAAGGAAGAGGGGGCAGCCCCCTTTCTGGCCGCACCCCGTTTCCCAGGACAAAGGGCTCTCCACACTGGACCCAGTGGGCATCTTCTTTTAAGTGAGTGTTTTAGGTTGGGTCCTTCTGGAAGCAGATGCTGAGATGGAGTGAAATGAAAAGGCTTACTGGGGAGTAATACTTATGAAAGGAAAAGGGAGGAGGCAGGAATGGGCAGTGCGGGGGTGTTGGGTGAGGGGTGGGAGCTAACAAAGTCACAATGTCTCTGCTAGCCTTAAGGGGTGCTCTGGAGTGAAGACTGCCTGTTAGAGGAGTCCCGTGAGGGTGGAAATAGCCAGCGCCTTGCACCACTGCCTTGCTCAGTCATTGGCCATGGGTCACCCTGAGAAGAGTTGACCCTTGATAGCTGGTATGTGTTGGCTTGATAGCTGAGGCCACTCTGAAGGAGCTAAGAGCTAGAGGCTATTAACTAACCACGCTCCTTGCAACTGGATGCTGAATCCTTTCTTAAAGGTGCATCTCCATTTTTGCCTTCGGGAAATAACACAGTTCGGGGTAGAGTAAGCACTTAGTGCATGTTAATTTCCTTATTTTGCTTTGGAGCCCGACAGACCTAGTTTCGAATTCCAGCTTTGTGACTTACTGTGTGACCTGGGCAAGTGTGGTCAAGGAAGTTAGCATCCTTCAGTTTCACTTGGTCACCCAACCTGGACCATGACTCAGTGATGACGAGAGTACATGTGCATCTCCCTGAACTTCAGTTTCCTTACAGGGTCGTGGGGACATACACAGGGCCTGATACTCTAGTTACAAGTTTTTCTATTCAAGACTTAATAAATCAGACCAAATAAATGTCTGACTTCCTGCCCCATCTCAGTCTAAATGCTTAAGTGTGACCAGAAGTAACTTTATTAGCTTCATGAGGGTCTACCAGGACATATACTATATGGAGGTAAGCAATTGTAGGGGGTCCTCCTAAAATGAGGGCCTCCCACTTTGGTTAGCTTAGGAAAGAAATCTCCCTTTAAGATCTTGACTTTGCTGTCCAGAACTCAAGCTGTGTCTGTTCAAGCCAAGCCTGTGTCTTCCTTCCATGTGAAAAAGTTACAATCTTATCCTTGCTCTAATTTATTTATACCCCAAGTCTAGACTGAGTTCTCTTGCCCCCACCTATGGAATGTCAACTTAAACCTGGGTGAACCAAATCACCTGCAGGCCTAGGAGGTCTCCCCCAGATGGAACTCAGAGAATCTCCTTGTTTCCTCCCCTCTTCCTCACCCTTCTCTGTCTCCATCAGATGCCTTGGGAGGGGAGAAGGAAGAACAAATAGATAAAGAGAGGCATTTATCACAGAGACCTAAAAGCATCTGAACTCTAGAAAAATTTCCAATTGAGACCAAGCTGGGCTCAAAGGGAAACTAAGGTCCTAGTTGCTTTGGCTGAATGGACAGAGTGTTGGCTTGTGGACTGAAGGGTCCCAGGTTCGATTCTAGTCAAGGGCACATGCCCAGGTTTCAGGCTCTATCCCCAGTAGGGAGTGTGCAGGAGGCAGCCAATCAATGATTCTCTCTCATCCTTGATGTTTCTCTCTCTCTTTCTCCCTCTCCCTTCCTCTCTGAAATCAATAAAAATATATTTAAAACACTGCTATGTTACATTCAGTTAAAAAGAAAGGGGGGGGGGACAGACTAAGAAGGGAAATGGAGAGGGCGGGGGTAGGAGAACATAAATTAGATTTGTACATGCCAATGTCATAAAACCCTGAAGGGATACAGGGAAGACCTTGGTATGCAGATGGGTCAGGAAATTTTTTTCCAGACTCTGCTTCCTCCTGCTTCCTGGCTTCCCTCATTGGTTTCTACCTGTGAGGATGAAATGAGGAGCCACGTGCCCTCTACATGTGTCTTAACATTTTACCACTTAGCACTTGAATGTTTATGAGCTCTTTCTAGTCTCACAACTTTTTGGGCAGGTGCTATTTGACACAGACTCTTTGCTTGACCAAACTTTAGACAAGCTCCAGCACCTTCTTTGAGGTCCATCTGTGCACTTATTTGTAAAATCCAGCTTTAGCAAGGACCCTGCTAAGTCCGTTTAGCAGGAGTGTCCTCTCCTCAATGTCTGATCAGGTTCCTCATCTTCCCCCACTCCCCAGACAAAGTCTGATTGCTCTGACCTGTCATTAGCAAAAAATCCTGTTAGGTTGGTTTATCCAGAATCCCCTTCCCCCTGATGTTTCCTCTTAGTAATTTTTTATTCCCTGGCCCCTACTGTGCTCCTTGGCTATAAATTCCTGCTTGCCCAAGCTGTATTCGGAGTTGAGCCTGGTTCTATACTGAGGTCCCCTTTCTCCTACTGCAATAGTCCTGAATATAATTTCCCCATGATTAATAGTCCCGAATAGGCCCTGACTGGTTTGGCACAATGGATAGAGCATCAGCCTGCGGACTCAAGGGTCCCAGGTTCGATTCCATTCAACCATGTACCTTGGTTGCGGGCACATCCCCAGTAGGGGGTGTGCAGGAGGCAGCTGATCGATGTTTCTAACTCTCTATCCCTCTCCCTTCCTCTCCGTAAAAAATCAATAAAATATATTTAAAAAAAATAGTCCTGAATAGTTTTTACCACATTGACTACTGTCCAGCCCTGACTTTTTTTTTTAATATATATATTACCCCTATTTTATAAATGAGGAAAGCAAGGCTCAAAAAGGCTATGAGTTGCCCGGCTGGCGTGGCTCAGTGGTTGAGTGTTGACCTATAAACCAGTAGGTTATCGTTCAATTCCTGGTCAGGGCACATGCCGGAGTTGTGGGCTCAATCCCCAGTGTGGGGCATGCAGGAGGCAGCTGACCAATGATTCTCGCTCATCATTGATGTTTCTATTTCTCTCTCCCTCTTCCTTCCTCTCTGAAATCAATAAAAACATATTTAAAAAAAAAAAAGAGGTTGTGACTTGCCTTGGGTGGTGGAGCCCACGTATCCTGGGTTGGAGTCTTGGCCACCACAATAGCCTCTGGAGAACGCCCTGTGCCTCTGGCCTTCCTTGTATTGAAAAGGGGGAGGCTATCTGTGCTGGGTCAACAAGATGTCCAACTCCTACTTTAGTTTAACCTGAGATGCTTTCTTCTTCCTCTTCTGTAGACGGGAAACTCTAGTGCAGAGAGTGCCACCAAACAAAACACACAGCAACTTAATAGGGAGAACTCATGAGCAAGAACTGACAAAAAAAAAGAAAGATTAAGAAGGCCAAGTTGGGCCTTGGCGTCTCTGAAAGTTCTCTTCAGTGATATCCTCCTATGTTGTCCAGGTGCCTAAAATCCCTCTTTACCTTTGTGAGTTTCCTGCTCCCAGGAAAGAAAAGATCAGCTCGTCCATGCAGAGGCGGAGGGACTGCTGGGGGGACCATGCTCCTTCTCTGTAGTATCTGCTTTATAGCTGGAAGGTCCAGACTTTGGGCCTCAGCTGTCATTGGACTTCTGGCTTCAGAAAGCAAGTAGCCAACAGGTTGGGGTTCTTCATGGGTCCTCTGCGATGGCACCACAGTGTCAGGCATCTACCTCTCCATGGGCAAGGCTAGTTTTGCCTGGGAATGTGGAAACGTCGATTCCTCTTCCTGGACTGCATGGTGTCTAAGAGCCTGAGCTCCCTGCTCTGGGACCAATCACTCACAGACCCCACACTCAGAATCAAGTCCGGCGGAACCAGAAGCTTCTCACTGGGCAAAGAGTGAGGGAAGGCCTCCGTTGTTTTCCTTTGCAGAACTACACCACCTGCCTTCTCTCACCTTCAGAACTCTGTTTGGCACACCCTGTCTGGGGTTCTATCCCTTCTTGGTGCCTGTGAATCCCAAAAGGTCAAAAGGAGGTTATCTGAGCTTCAACATCTCTATTAGCACCCTCACTTCCTCATGGGGTCACAATTCCTTCTCCCCAGTTCTAACCTCCACCTCACTGCCCATCCCAGATGCCTCAAGCTACTTTCCCCAGGTTGCCACGGGCTCTCCAGACCCTGTCTCTTGTTATCTCAAGAAATCCACTATCTGGCCAGGGTCTACCATATGCTTGGCACTGAGCAAATATTCTAAGCCCAACACTCCTTCCCCCAAGTCTCATACAGGGTATTTCTGAGTCCTACCTCTCACCTCGAGTTGTTCCCCCCACTCCCCATGTTCCTTAGGGTCTCCTCAAATCTCACTCTTTCTCTTACTCATGCAGCCCTGAACTCACCCCTGCTTGGCTCCTTTCTTTCTCATTCTCCCCTGCCTTCTCCTGGGATAACCCAGCTCCAGCAGTACAGGGGCAGCCCCTGGGGAGGCAGGAGAGAGCCCAGGATCTCAGGCCAGAGGGGGGGCCATTCATTTCCAGTGTTCCCTGGTTTCTAGTCCCTCCCATCCCCTCCCATCCCTCCTCCTACTTGGCTCAGGCTGACGAGGAGCAGAGCAATGACTGTATAGGGTGTTTTTTTTCCTGGTGGGGAAGGGGGTGGAGATTGAGGAAAGAAAAGACGGGGCAAGGATGATTGGCGTGGGGCCCCACCTTCTTTTGTCCTCTTTCCTGGGTACTCTGGCCCCTCCGGGAAATACACCTGTTTCAGGCCGGCAGCCAGTGGGGACAGGTTCACCTCTGCTTCTCACAGCATTGCTCCACGCTCAGTCCCGGGGAGCCTGGAGGACTTCTTCTGGAGCCATGAGGGGGACTCATTGGAGGAGGGTCCCCTGGGTATTCCTGAGCTGCTTATGTTCCTGCCTCCTTTGGCCAGTGGTCATGGGTAAGTGATGCACCTGGGGCAGCATTCTGGGGGCTGAGGGGTCACCAGGGAAGCCGGGGCATGTCATGGGGTGGGGAATTGAGAGAGAGAGAGAGAGAGAGAGAGAGAGAGGTAAATGCTAGAGAGACAGAGAAAAGAGAAGATAGGCACAGAGAGAAGAAAGATATCTGGGGGTCAGGAGTTCCCTGGTTTGGGGAAACCCACTGGGAGAACTGGCACTTATTTTGTGGAGAGAAAAAGACAGGTAGGCAGAACTATAGAAAGATGAAGAGAGAGTTGAAGAAAGAGACTGACAGGAAAAAAAAATCCCACACAAGAGCTAGGTGACAGAATCAGAAGAAAAATTTCTATAATTATGTAGAGACAGATGAAAAGACAGATGAAAAACAGATGAATCAAAACAGACACACAGAGGGGAGAAACATCAGAGGAGGCAGGCAGAACTGAAAGGCAGAGGCGGTTGGCGGGGAGAAACAAGCGGGAACGAGAGGGCAGTTGACATGAGGGCAGTCAGCCTTTTGCCTCTGACCATGGCTTTAAACGCCTCTTCCTGGGCTAATGTCCTTAGGGGAGGGCTTTAGCCCTGGTGCTGGCCTTGGCCTCCCCCACGGCCCCTCTGTATATGGAGCTGGAGTCGGGTGGAAGCAAGGCCTGTTGATGATGTTCCCCTGACCTCTCCCCACCACCTTCCAAGCTGCCCCTCTGCCCTAGGACCAGGTTTTATTCTGTATTTCTGGATGTCTGAGTCTTCTGAGAGGATCTGGGGCCCAGGAGATTGTGAGGGGCCAGGAACCCAAACCAAAGAGAGGATCACTGCTCCTTCCCCTGCTTAACAAGCCTGGGAGGCTCTCACCAAGGAATCCTTTCGTGGGTGGTGGGTTGGAAGGAACAGGCTCTCTTACAGATAACAAGAGACACAGTGCTGGTGAAGGGAATGGTCTGCCTTCTTCACAATGTTTAAAGGCTTGGCTAAAAGCGAATGAAACAACCACCACCTCCCCAACCCTCCCCCACCAGGGCCCCCATCCCCCAACTCATCACACAAGAAGGAACCTTTGGAGCCAGGCCACTTGGCTCGTCCTGGGTCTTGTCCTGGGAATAAAATAGAGGGATGTGAAGAAGGCATGTCCGTGGGGGTCCTGACCGTGGGCAATGGGGAGAGGTTGGCTTGGAGTTAGGCATTTGGGGGCCCAGACTTGGCTTTGCCACGAACTGATCTGGTCCCTGTGACTAGGTCCTAGTGTGTCTCTCTCCAGGTCTCAGTTTCTCGATATAAAAAGTGAATGGCATGGCCTGCAGATTCCTAAGCTCTCAAGTTTTGATTTTCTGTGATTTAAAGTCAGTACAAAAAGTGTTTGGTACCAGCTCCGCACATGGCCCTGTGTTAGAGTCCTCAAGCTCAGGACGAGCCAGGAAGTCTGTGGAGAGGAGCCTAAAGGGGCAAGAACTGGGATGGGAGTGGACAGGGAAAGCGAGGTAGGGAGCGATGGGCTGCGAGGGATTGAAGGACCATGAAGGTGAAAGGGAGTCCCTGTGATACCCCTGGAGGAGGGCAGGGATGCCCTGGAGCCCTGAGTCCTGTGCTTTAACGAGGGGACAGAATGGAGAAGGGCCAGGAAAGTGGTGGCTGTGGGATGGGAGGTGGCATCCCAAGCATCTGACTGAGAATCAGGAGGACTTTGGAGGAGAAAGTAGTCTCCGCAGAATGGGCAGTTAGCCTCCCATATCTTCTCGTGGGAGCTTCTGGGAGAGTGGAAACTGGTTGGTACCATTTTCTTGGATGCCCGAGGAAGCTCATGAGTGACCTGCCTATATTTGAATCTAGGGTCTGTTTCCACACTTGCTTGCTGCCAACACCCTTGTCCAGCCACCCCTGGAGCAGGCATCAGAGCCTCTGCCCAGGCCAGAGGGAGAAACCACAAAGGCGTCACAGTGGTAAGGGCTTCCTTAAGGAAAAGCCCCGGCTCTTGAATGCGAAAGGAGGAAAGGAGGTGAAAAAGGTGGGCTGGGCAGGGGGCCAACTGGAATTCAGTGGCTCCTGGTAGGAATGACTCAGAAGGAAGCCTGGCA
Organism: Myotis lucifugus; assembly: GCF_000147115.1. Classification (NCBI taxonomy): domain Eukaryota; kingdom Metazoa; phylum Chordata; class Mammalia; order Chiroptera; family Vespertilionidae; genus Myotis; species Myotis lucifugus. Next base: position 769,535 of record NW_005871153.1, read on the forward strand.
ACCCTGATTCCATGCCCTGCAGTAAAAAGACGGGGTCAAAATAAGCCTCAGGCTATGAGTGGCCCAATAACCAAGGGGCCACCACCCTGTGGGCCCACAGGGATGTTATGGGACTGTAGCAAGGGCAGGACAGGGGACATCCCTGATCACAGAGGGCCCCAGAGGGAAGGCTCTCCTGCTCTCCCTCTCAGAGGACCTCCAATCTGTTTGTTGGTCTGGGAGAGACCTACCCAACTTGCCACCAAGGGAACCAAAACCCTCCACAGGCCATCTTCCCCTTCATCTACTCCCTCCTCTCCAGAAACTCTCACTGATCTTGGGAACATCCAAAAGGAGTGAGTTTCTGAACAAGAGGTCCTGACAAGAAAATCAATCCAATTTAGGCCAATTGTTCAGCAAAATATACAGTGAAGAGCAGGAATTTCAAATCAGAAGGCCCCATGTCAGGGCTGCCACTTAGCAGCCCAGGGAACATGAGAAAAGTCCCTTCAATTCAGTGTTTGCATTGGCAACATGAGTCAAATGGGAAGAGGCTTTTTCACTGGCTCGTGGAAAGAATAAAACGAGGTAGTATTTGGTGTAAATGGAAGAGCCATGAAATCTTGTTTGAGACAGGAACCACTCCGTTCTAGAGTTGGGAGATTGGGGGTGAGGAGGGTGATGGAGCCGGGAACAGAATGGGCACCTGTGTTGGCTCAGAGGCATTTTCTTTCGTCCAAGAATCCTTGAACCTTTGAAAACAAACCCTGTCCTTCCTGTGTGGTTGCCAGGGCCAGCGTGGTTTATTCAGAAGGTGGCTTATCTTATGCTCGGACTGAATGCCAGCTCTGCCATCAGTCAGAGGCCCCGCTCTGGCTGACAGCAGTGCCTCACGGTTCCTTGGCTGGCAATCTCCTCCACGCCCTTGGTTTCTGGGCACAGCTCCGGAGGCAGAGGCTGTGCTGGCGGTGTTTTACAGGCGAGCGATATCTATCTTCATTGCCAGGGGAGGCCAAGAAGCGGTTAGCCTTTTATGTGCTCAAACAAGTGGTTTGCTACTATGCCCTCTGGTTTCGTGAAACTGCTGAACATTCCAGATAGGCACGTAATGTAGCTCTTAGAGCCGCTTCTCCGAAAACCAGGACTGAAGACGTTGTAGGCTGTCTCGCTTCCTAGTTCCAGACTTTTGCCTCTATAGTTCATCTTCCTTCCTACTAAGCTGGATTCATGGAAAGCAGATACTTAGTCATCTTTGTATCTCCCCCGCACTCCCCAGCACAGTGCTGAGGACTTGATTTGATGTGAACTCAGGTTATTGGCTCTTCGTAGAAGCGGAAATACTAAAGATTTTCTGTGAGACTCTAACCAGGCCCCGGAGCTGGGCACCTGTGCTTGTGCCTGTGGCCTCTGTAGCCTTGGCCTGGCTCCCGCAGAGGGCACTGGCTTGTGCTGCAGGCAGCTCCCTTCTTCACGTGTGCGTTTTTAAGGTCTATACAGACATCTGCTCTCTACATAGATACCCAAACTCAAGTTGCAGCTTGAGTTCTAAAAGTGCTGTTGATAGTGGGTTTGGAGGAATTCAGAACAGGAAAGAGTTTGGAGTTATTGACTTGCTGAACTTCTACTTGTGCCAAGCGTTTTGGACACAAAGATGAGTAAGTCATGATTCCTACCTCCAAAGCTTGTTTAAGGTCACACAGCCCATAAAAAGGGCACCTGGGACTACAACTCAGTGTTCTAATTCCTCATTCCCTGGGTTTGCACTGCAGCTCACAACCCTTGACAAACACACCTCCACAGCAGCCCAGCCCATCAGTGAACAGAAGCATTCACAACCCCTGCTGAGATATTCATCCATCATTCATTCATCCATGCATTTGCTAATTAAACTACTATTGAAGCAGTGCCTCCCATGTAGCTGACATTGTTCTATGGCAGCACTGTGTGTGCACAGTGAGGAATGGGACAAGGCCCAGCCTCTTGTAGCTAAGATCTAGCATACAGTGCGACATAAAATAATGACAGAAAAATTCCCAGCTACAAATGTAGTGTGATAAGTATTATGATAGTGTTATAAGTATTGAATGAATATTATGGTGAGAGTAAAATACGGAGACTTTGTTTAGATGAGTGAGTCTAGGAAGGCCTCCCTGAGGAAGTGTGGTGCATTTGAGCTGAGTCCTGAAGGCTGAGTAGGAAGCCAGATGGAGGGGTGGGCATTGGGGGCAGGAAAGCCTGAGCCAGGCAGGGGGAGAGAGGCTGAGTCCAAAATGAAGCTGACCCTTTAGAGGACTTGAAAGAGGTGGGCAGGTGCTAGATCATGCAGGGCCTTGTGAGCCATGGAATGGGTGGTGGATTTTAAGGAACTAAAATGGGCAGTGATGAGCTTTAGGTAAAGGAGTCTCATGATTGGATTTGAACCTTGGAATAGTCGCTTTGGATACCGTGGGGGAAAACAGATTGGAAGAGGGCCAGGGTGATATGGGAGACCAGATAGGAGACGGCTGCAGGAATTCAGACAGAAGATGCTGTGGTTTGGCCTGGTGGTAGCAGTGGGGATCTGCAAAGGGAAGGGACAAGTGTGAAAACAATAGTAAACTGAAATTCTGCCCTCATAAGGACACAGTCCCAAGGATTGCTGCCTTGGCCAGGATCCCCCAAATTTGTAGAGACCAAGGTAATAGGCAGCACAGAGTGCCATTTATTGAGCTTAGATACCTCGCTAAGCACTTTGCATACATTACCCAATTGGTATTGGCATTATCTGCCATCATCCCACTTTTTATAGATAAAGACCCCAAGCTCAGAGAGATCACATAACTGGCCCAAGTCACACAGCGAATGTTGGTCAGTTTGACTCTAGAACCCATGCTCTTAACCACTCCATGGTCTGTTAATTGTCCATCTCAAGCTCAGAAAGGGCCTCGTTAGGGGGTGTCAGAAGAACCATGTGTGTCGGGAATCACCAAACCACAACAGTTACTACAACATAGCTTTCCTGCTTCATTCCCTTCTCCCCAAGTCAAAGTCCAGCTGAGCTGTGTTCTGAGGAAACTGGGGTATCAGAAAAGTCACTGACATCATTACAGCTTTCTCACGTATCCCCTTATTAGTAAATGGAGCCACCTCCTTTGAGCTGCCCTCAAAAATTTAGGTCAATAACATTGAGGAAAACAATTTAGAATCCACCCTGCACAGTTGGCTCCAAGGCAAGAACCTTATCTCTTTTTGCCAACTATACCACTGAAGTCACACTTCAAACAATGCCTACTGACCAGACATTTCTTTACCTTCGATATCACCACAGGTCATTTGACCTAATTTCTCCCAGCATTTGGTGTGATAAGCACCATGGTTGCCCCTGGTGATAACCCTGGAAGCTCCAGAACCAAGCCAACAGCATCAAAACCCAGCTTTGATTATATGCTCACCAGCACAGGTCCAACTTTCTTTTCCCCCAATGCCTTCCTCTCCTCAAAAGTTCAATTTCCAGCCTCCACCATCTTGGTTTTGGAGCTCATCTCTCCCTGGCTCCATCCAAGGCAGGCACACACCCTCCTAGCCTAGAGTTGCCCCAGGAGTTTGGCAATTCTGCAGCAGTGCTGGTCACACCTCCCAGCTCCAACCATCATGTTGGGTTCCTCCTAGCTCCAGCACCACTGTGGCAGTCAAAGGAGAAACAGGTGTAACCTCAAACCTCTCTCCAATCTCAGCTGAAGGAACCAATGACCAGGAGATGGGGACACAAGACTTCATTTATTCAACAGATGTCTGTAAAGTAATTCCTGTGTGCCAGCCACCGTTTCAGGTGCTGGAGATATCATGAAATCAGTTATCCTAAGGCAGTGGTCGGCAAACTCATTAGTCAACAGAGCCAAATATCAACAGTACAACAATTGAAATTTCTTTTGAGAGCCAAGTTTTTTAAACTTAAACTATATAGGTAGGTACATTGTTATTAACTTAATTAGGGTACTCCTAAGCTGGCCTTTGCTAAAAACGTCCTCATTCTGATTGAGGTACCTTCGCTGAGGTCGACCCCTTCCAACTCTCCCATCCACACTCATCTTGTATACTTGTTTCGTCTATCTCCTTTTGTTTATCCTCTCTATACGTCCAAACCATCTCAATATACCTTTCCCAATCCTCGACACTACATCTTCTTTCACTCCACAACGTTCCCTAAAATTAACTTAATAAACTTTACTTAAAGTTTTAAGTCAACTTCGCACTGTACGTGCGTGCCCACACGTGGTATTTTGTGGAAGAGCCACACTCAAGGGGCCAAAGAGCCACATGTGGCTCGCGAGCTGTGGTTTGCCTACCACTGTCCTAAGGGCATTTTGAGGTAGCATTTTTCCTCTTCTTGAGTTCTAAGAACAATGGAGGAAAAATACCCAGTAGTCACAGCGCTGGTCACAGTTTCTGTTTCCTCTAAGATGGGAACACAAACCCTGACCACAGAGGGGCAGAATCCTGAAACCACCCACAGCCCAGGAACCTCTCAGACATGTCAGTCTTAGGACACCAACAGTTTCTGAGGGAATGACAGGGTCTTCATCCTTGATCCTGGGAAGTGAAGATTTGTGTGTGAGCAACAGTTTGCACAACCTGCTTCCTCCTTCGTGAGGGGGGCTGAGATTGCATCCCGACATGATGAGGGAGGGTTGCTTGGGGGGGGGGTTGGCTCTGCCAATCCTGAAGCTGAGACACACAAATGGCTCTGGGCTCTCTACACAGGGCAGCGAGGCTGGTGGTTCTGCCTCCCCCTCCAACTTCACACCTTTCAGGACACCTGCTGAAGAGTCCATGTTCTCTTCAAAGCTATCCTTGCAGTTAGGTGCTTTCCTTGGCTCTATACTGCCCTAGGCACAGCCTGGCAAAGAGCCTCACCAATCAGGAAATAACAGCAGAAAAGTGAAACTTTGTGGGTGATGTGGCTAATGGGTACCTGGAATAGCTCAAGACAAACAGACCAGGCACTAAGAACAAGCCTCTGCCCACAACATATGCGTGCATGACACAGGCTTTGTTTTCTCTGCAGGGAGTGACTGCTCCACTCTGTGGCAATGTTATCTCCCCCATCATCACCATTTCTGCCACCACTCCTTTATCTAAGTCAACAACACACCCACTGTCTCCTCATACCTGTGGAGTCACCAGAGGGCCACACAGGAGACATGCTGCCGATTGGCACCATCACCCTTGTCATCCTGCAGCCGTGAGAGCATTAGGACAACTGTTGGACATCTCCCACCAGACACTGTTCAAGGGATAAGAGCTGAGTGACTGCAGTGGTAGCGGAGAAATCCACGGAGGACCCCAGGGCTCAGAGTGAGGAATGCCACGTCTCAGTGACAGCTCCGGGGCCCTCACTGTCCCTGAGAGAACTTCTTGAAAACTACCCATCTTAGGTGATGCCACACATGTCTTCTGACAATAGTCTTATCACTCTAAGGGGTCAACACCCATCACAACTCACTCTGACATCATCACAGAAAAGGAGACACTAGGAAAATTGGTAGAAATAGCCTGGTGTCACATCGTTTGATCCTGAAAATGTGCCCCCAGACACAGACCACTGAGCCTGTGGCAGGCCAAGAACCCAGGGCAGGTCGGTCACCATGTCTCCATTTCTTACGTCAGCTCTTTTGAGGTAGGGGTAGAAGAGCCCAGCTGTGGAGAGGCCATGCATTTGATGACTGTCCCACAGCTGAGCCACAGCTCACAACTTCCAAGTCTTTACTCTTGCCTTTGAGCCCCAGCCCTGTCATTTACAAGCTATGTAATGTTGGACAAGTCACTTGACCTATTCAAATCTCAGTTTTCCACACCTGTTCAATGGGGGTACTATTAACTAAGAGAAACTATAACAAACTATACAAATATGCGTTACCAATATTGGTATGTACCTAGTGAGAGAAGTACAAAGAAACCCGTATTCTCAGCTGTATGAGTCATTAATCACAAGTCAATTGATACACAAGAACTCAAAGTGAAGATTACGTCTCCCACAGAAACTGCCTGTGGGGTAGAAGTGCCTTGGTAATGAGCATTCCTCATTACAGAAACGTCCCACAGTGCAAACAGACCTATTGACGACACTCTTACACACTTCTCAGCCACAACCAGAGGAAGGTGAGCCAGCTGCAAATGGCCTCCCTCTGAGGACACATGCTTCAGGACTCTGGTTTTCTTATCACGGTTGTGAGAGGATTACAGGAACAGTTCCAGTCACCATTCTCTATGGCTCTAATAAGGCAACTAGATCCATGCCCTAAGGATCCAAGCCTCTGTATTCCAGGGCAGGCAATAGGCATTTTCTACAGCAATCTCTGCTAAGGAGGTGATATACAAAACTCTTTTTCCTGGTTCCATAGCTAAAGAACAATTCAGCAGTGGTGTGATGGAAGCTAAGAGTCAAGGTAGGGAATGGGGGAGTCAGGAGGAGCAGTTAAGAGGCTGTGGCAATAGTTAGAGTAATGAGCCCTGGCCAGTGTGGCTCAGTAGGTTGGAGCATTGTCCCATACACTGAAAGGTTGTGGGTTCGGTCCCTGGTTAGGACACATACCTGGGATTCAATCCCAGCTCGAGGTTCGTACAGGAGGCAACCATTCGATGCTTCTCTGTATTTCTCTCCCTTCCTCTCTCTCAAATCAATAAGCAGTCAACAAAAAGTAAGAGTAATGAGGGTACCACAAGAGCCCAAGAGACCATGATTGGAGAAATAATTTGGAGGAATAATAGTTTCTGCCAAACTATGATGTTGGGGACAAGGAAGAGGAAGGAATCAATGATGACTCAGGGGTTTCTGGCCCTAATACCTGGGGGACTGACATTACCAGTCAGGAAATCACTGGAAACGTGAGTCTGGAAAATGGGTGCGAAGTCAGGGTAATATTACAGATTTGTAAGGCATGAAAGTAGATGTAATTTAGCCAAAAAAAAAAAGGTATAGAAGGAGAGGGAAAGGACTGGAGATGGTACCCAGAAGACTGACTTCATCTGTGGGATGAGAAGAAAAGAGAGGTGGCAAAGAAACAGGAGGAAAAGGGAAGGTGTTGGGTGGAGAATTGTCCAGCTTTAGCGGGGGCAAGACTGTGCAAATATCAAGGGATACTGTTCAAGGAGACAATATTGAGGTAGTTGCTCAATAAATATTTGTTGAATGAATGAATGAATGAATGATGCCAAGTTTCAGAGCCACTAATGGGCACTGAGAAGAAAATTGTTCTTGGTGATTAGGAAGAAATTTTTGGGGTAACTTTTGAGGCAAGTGTTTTCAGTGAGGTGATTCAATTTGCGGGTCCATTTTGAGAAGTAGAAGATGAAAAAGGGGATGCTCATGGGTGAAACAAAGATGGGGATAAGGAGGACACAAGACAAATGAAAAGGCTTTTATTTTAGGTTAAGAGAGACCTAAATGTGATTTCCAGCGGAAGAGAAGGAACAATGCAGAAAGAGACTCTTGGACAGAGAGAAGTGATGGACTACACCATCCAAGGACGGGGGAGGGAATCAGACAGGACACTGTGTGTGTGTGTGTGTGTGTGTGTGTGTGTGTGTGTGTGTGTGTGTACAGCCTTTCAGTGGAGACTGAGCCTCTCTTTTGGTGTGGGATAGGGGGCCTGGTGAAGGCAGAGACATTTCCTGATGGAGAAGATTCTAGGACATCAAAGGAGATGAAGTAAGGTGGCTTTGGTCTTTCCCGTGAAGTAGAAGTTCAAGTGTCATAGAGAAAGGACAGAGAAGAGAAGAGAATCTGTTTCTCTCAGATATCAATTCGTCACAGTCAAAAGCTTAGCTCTCTGTTCTGCAAATATGTTATGAATTTGGCCAAGGGGAGATCAATGAGCTTCGGTTGTCCAACACTGATGGACACTGGGTAGCCTGGCTTGCATTCTGGTAAACGATGAAGTCAGTTTGTTCCAGAAAAGCTGGGGCCCCCTCCCCCATGGTTTACTGGCCTACGAATAACCTAGTCAAGCTTAGTAGAGTGGGTTAACTGCGAACTGTTTCCATAAATAGCCGAACAATCTGTTGAAGGAGTGGCTTGAGAGGTATTATTTAAGTGGCGATGAAAGACAAATACAACACTGTAGTTTTGCTGTAACTAACACTAATCTCTTCCCTCTAGCAACAAGCCCAACAGATTTACAGACTTGTTAAAACTGCACCTACTCCCCTTCTTACACAATAAAACTGTCATAGACAGGAAGCGGCCCACCTTGCTATTCCCTAGAGAAGCAGCTAATCAACTCAGCCCAGGACTAGCAAGTTCTTTAAATAAAGATTCAAAAGACAGACACAGCCCTGTTTGAAGAGATTTAAGATTTGTATTACCAAGCAAATATTTTTTTCAAAGGGGGAGGATCTTTGGAACAGGTACACTCTCATATAATGCTAATGGGACTGTAGACTGGCATGATATTTCTGCAAAGAAATTTAGCAATGTGTATTAATGACATGAAAACTTTTATAACAGCATTAACCAGAATTCTACTTATGTTAAGAAAATGAGCTGAACTAATAAAAACAAAACAAAATATTATACACAAAGGTAATCATCAAAGCTTCTCATATAATAGAGACACATTGAAAATAGTAAGTTAATTATAGGCTATTCTTATGATGTATATTATTTAATGTATAAAGGTGATGTCCAATGTTCCAGAAGGGGCATGGGCGCATCCGTGCGCGTGCAGGCACACACACACACACACACTATCAAGAGCATACTAGCAACACAATAGAACAAGTATAAAGTAAATTTGATTAAAGAAAGGCAAGCAAAGAAGCAGTATAGTGCACAATCCCCAAGCTCTCATTAGGCCACAGAGAGGTGATTACAGTTGGACACACTCAGGGAAGTGCTCCAGGACCGAGACCTGTGCTGCTGGGGGATGGGAATGGCAACAATGAAAGGATTCAGGTGGAGGACATGGCTTTGCTGGAAAAGGGGCCCTCCAGAGCTCAGCAAGGGGAGTTATTTACATGCAACACCCAAGATCTTGCTGTTGGGCTTAGCTGGTCCAGCCCCCTAGAGCCAGCTCCTCCATGTGTCCAAAAAGGGAAAGAGACAAAAAACTACCATCCAAGACATAAAAGATTTGTCTATCCTCAGGCTATGTCTACAAAAAATAAAAACACGAAGAAATGCTCATGATATCAGGTAAAATTTAAAAACAGGGTATTAAGTTATAAATACTGGGTAAGTTAAACTATCTATATTGTTAAAGCATAGAAAAAATCCTAGAAAGACATAAGAACAATGTAGTTGTCTGGGTAGGGAGATTACACGTTTGGTCTCTCAATTATCTATTTTGCAATTTGTATTTAATGAGTATGTCTTCCTTAATATATTTCATGGCGTATAATCTTTTTAATATGCTGCAGAACCTGATTTGTTGCTATTTTATTGAGGATTTTTGCATTAATTCATAAGGAATGTTGGTCATAGTGAATAGTATACTAGTAGTGGGTTGTTGTTGTTGTTTTTTTTATAGTGTCTTTGCCTGGATTTGGTATCAGGATAATGCTGGCCTAAGAAAATGAGTTAGGAGGTGTTCCTTCCTCTTCAATTTATTGGGGAAGTATGAGAAGAATGGTGTTAGCTCTTCTTCAAATGTTTGGTAGAATTCACCAGTGAATTCATTAGGTTCAGGGCTTTTCTTTGTTGGGAATATTTTGATTGCCAATTCAATCTCTTTACAAGTTATAGGTTTATTCAGACTTTCTATTTCTTCTTGAGTTAATTTTAATAGGTTTTGTGTTTCTAAAACAAACATTGTCCATTTTATCTAGATTACCCAATTTGTTGGTGTATAATTGTTCAGAGTACTCTCTTATAATCCTTTATATTTCTGTAGAACTGTTTGTATGTCTCCTTTCATTTCTGATTTTAGTAATTTGGGTTTTCTCTCTTTTTTTTAATTTTATCTAGCTAAAATTTTGTCAATTTTGTTGATCTTTTTAAAAAAATAGGACTAGCTGGTTTGGCTCAGTGGATAGAGCATTGACCTGCGAACTGAAGGGTCCCAGGTTCGATTCTGGTCAAGGGCACATGCCTGAGTTGCGGGCTCAATCCCCAGTGGGGGGGCATGCAGGAGGCAGCTGATCAATGATTCTCTCTCATCATTGATGTTTTTCTCTCTCTCCCTCTTCCTTCCTCTCTGAACTCAATAAAAATATATTTTTAAAAAATAACTTTTGGTTTCATTGATTTTCTCTATTGCTTTTCTATTCTCTATTTCATTTATCTCTGCTCTAATCTTTATTATTTCCTTCCTTCTGCTTGATTTAAGTTTAGTTTGTTCTTTTTCTAGTTCCTTAAGTTGTAAAGTTAGGTTAATTATTAATATTTCATTCCTTCTTCTTCTTCTTCTTTTTTTTAATCTTCACCTGAGGGTATGTTTTGTTGATATATATTGATATTTTTTAAGAGAGAGGGGTAAGGAGAGAGAGAGAGAAAGAGTGAGAAAGAGAGAAAGAGAGAGAGAGAGAGAGAGAGAGAGAGAGAGAGAGAGAGAGAGAGAGAGAGAGAGAAACATGGACTGGTTGCTTCCATTATTCGCCCCAACTGGTGCCCTGACCAGGAATGGAACCCAGGATCTTTTGGTGTATGGGACTACACTCCAACCAAGCGACACCAGCCACGGCCTTCCTTCCTTTCTTTTCTTCTTCTTTTTTTTTCTTAATTAACCTTGCCAGGGGTTGTCTATTTTATCTTTAAAAAAACAATTTTTGACTTTACTGACTTTATTTTCAATTGTTTCTGTATCATTAAATTCTTTCCTTTTCTTAATTATACTAGAGGCCCAGTGCACGAAATTCGTGCATGGGTAGAGTCCCTAGGCCTGGCCAGTGATCAGGGCCGATCGGGGCCTTCGGCTGCCAGCCGGGACCTCCCTTCCCCAGCTGCCAGCCACTAGCTGGGGCCTTCCTTCGTTCTGCGCCGCCCCTGGTGGTCAGCACATGTCATAGCAAATGATCAAACTCCTGGTCTCCTGGTCAAACTCCCAACGGGACAATTTACACATTAGGCTTTTATATATATAGATCCTTCATTCATCTTTCTTTTCCTTATTTCTTCTTGATGTTTCTAGCTCACCTTTTCACTGAGGGTTCCAGCTTTATGCAGAAAATATTCAATTTACAGTGTCCTGATTTAAGATCACTGTCTTCTTTTCCCATACAGGGTTAAAACTCAAAACACTAGATCTCAGAAATCTGCAAATTTCATAAACACACTAACTTACCATCTTAGTTTCCAACTCCTTCAGCCCAGAGTGTTGCCCTTCCCTTCTTCTGATCTCAGCTCTGCATTTAGAAAACATGTATTGCACATTACCTGGCATTTGCAGGTTTTGTAGTTAAAGGCTTATCTCTTCTGCCACATTGCTGGAAATGGAGCTGTATTACTTTTATAAACAAACAAACAAACAAAATCTTTACTTACAAAATTGGACTGGGCTCTCAAGAAACTTTTGCTGCTGATGTTGATTTTTACAGGGTGATGCGGGCTCTGAAAGATGCTGACTGCCAAGAACCTGTAATAAGTTTAGTAAGTTTGGCTTGTCAAAAGCTTCTGTCTGGTGACTCAAAGGCAGATGAAGGATGAATGCTCTTGTTTATGCTTGAGAAGATGAAATAAGGTTAATAACAATTGCAGAGTTATTATTGAATGTTTTCCAATCCAAACTTAATCTGGAGAAACCAAGTTTTGGAACTTTATTGAGGAGAGAGCAGGCACAAGATTTGCTGTCCTGTAAACAAATCTACTCATAATTTAAAATAAAGGAAGTGCCTTTAAAGTTGAAGCACAGTCATTTCAGATTAAGTAGGGCCCGCGTTTCTCCTAGCACACGCTGAAGCTCAGTCCATGCACTCGTGCACACCAGCTGAGAAGTGTATCACCTGTAATTAGTAACTATTTAAGTATAGATGTTTGCAAGTGAGCCACTTATTTTTAATAAATTAGAGCTGGCTGAGGCTTTGTCTGTAGCTAGTGTGAGTGCAATAAAATATTTTAAACCAAACAGCTTGGTATTTAAATATTATGCATAGCAAATAAATTGAAAACAACAACACTGGACATGATCAATTAAATTAACATAATGTTATGATGTGACCAGGGCTAGGGTATGTGCACTTACATAAGTTTTTGCTAGATTTGGACAAATGTTAAAAATGAAAAAAAAAGGAGCCCTAGCCGGTTTGGCTCACTGGATAGAGCAGTGATGGCGAACCTATGACACGCATGTCAGAGGTGACACGTGAACTCATTTTTCTGGTTGATTTTTCTTTGTTAAATGGCATTTAAATATATAAAATAAATATCAAAAATATAAATCTTTGTTTTACTATGGTTGCAAATATCAAAAAATTTCTATATGTGACACGGCACCAGAGTTAAGTTAGGGTTTTTCAAAATGCTGACATGCTGAGCTCAAAAGGTTCGCCATCACTGGGATAGAGATCAGCCTGCAGACTGAAGGGTCCTGGGTCCAATTCCAGTCAAGGGCACGTACCTCAGTTGTAGGCTCCTGGGCCCTGGTCAGGCACGTGCAGGAGGCAACCAATTGATGTGTTTCTCTCATATCGATATTTCTCCCTATCTTTCCCTCTCTCTTCCACTCTCTCTAAAAATCAATGGAAAAATATCCTCAGGAGAGGATTAAGAAAAAGAAAAGAAAGGAGTAGAAACTTAATTTGCTTTTTAAAAATTGCTATAATTCACATTGAAAGAGTTAACACTGTCTCCAACCATGGAGTTTTAAATGGTCTGATTACCCTTGTAGTCTAACGTTGCCTTCTTCCTCATAAGCAAGACAGCCGTGAGCTGTTATATTCCTGAGGTGTTTTTATTTTTTTTACTTGAAGCAACCCTAATCATGTGCTTTACTCTATGAGAATTCTGCACCTCCACCCCATAGTATTTAAATTTTTTTAAAAAAATCTATTACAGTTGATATTCAATATTATATTAGTTTCAAGTGTACAGCATGGTTTTAGACATTTATATAACTTACAAAAGTGATCCCCCCAATAATTCTAGTACCTACCTGACACCATACAGTTATTACAATATTATTGACTATACTAGAGGCCCGATACATGAAATTTGTGCACAGGTGCAATCTCTAGGCCTGGCTGGCGATTGAAGCGCAAGCATCTGGTGTGGAAAGTCCCAGCTGATGTTTGGGTCCCAGCTGACCAGGGCCCCCACGCACCCCTCTCTGCCTGAGTCACGATGCCCGAGCCCCCACGCAGAGATGCGGTGAGCGGCTGGACCCCGCAGGCCAGGGCGCAACGTGGCCTTCTGGGCCGCCCAGTGGCGCTGCACGGAAGCTGGGCGGGCAACATGCTCTCTCCTGGCCAGCCTTGAAGACCAGCTTGTGCCCGAACCCACAGAGAGCCCAACTGGCCCCTGCGGTCCCAGCGGCTGCAACCTGGCTCACCCAGAAGAGGCACCCAGCACCTGAGCACGGGGGCTTCCCCAGCACACAATTTCTGACTTCCCAGGGGACGGTAGCAGGGGGAGTGAGAGCAAGCTTAACGGACACCTCGCATTCTCACCACACCTCTGTCACCATCATCCCTGCCCCCAGGTAGCCGGCGAGAGGTTGCAGCCCCCAGCCCAGGCATTGCAGGAGGTTGGTTGCCGCCACCCATTTCTCCGTCCCAGCCTGGGGCCCAGTACCGATTGGGCAATCAGGGCCTGCTGGCTGCTGGTCGCCATCTATGGGGTGATAGGTTGGGCCAGAGGGGAGGGGCCTCCCTTTGCCACAGCCACTGGTCGCTGTCTGCAGGGCAATCGGACCCCTGCTTGCACCTGCCTTGGCCTGGCACCGCCCACTCACCTGCTCTATCATCCTGCCATGGTCCCACTCTCGTCAGGGCCCATCGGGACCGGCAGCACCTCCACTGCCGCCCACTGCCAGTGCCGCATCACCGATGCCCGCCATGTTCTGCACCGCCCCCTGGTGGTCAGTGCACATTATATTATAGCGAGCGGTCAAACTCCTGGTCTCCCGGTCAAACTCCCAAGGGGACAATTTGCATATTAGGCTTTTATTATATAGGATTCTCTATACCAGCCGTGGGCAAACTCCGGACCGTTTGAAATGAATAAAACTAAAAAAAAAAAAAAAAAGACCGTACCCTTTTATGTAATGATGTTTACTTTGAATTTATATTAGTTCACACAAACACTCCATCCATGCTTTTGTTCCGGCCCTCCGGTCCAGTTTAAGAACCCATTGTGGCCCTCGAGTCAAAAAGTTTGCCCACCCCTGCCCTATACTGTACTTTACATCACTGTGACTATTTTATAACTGCCCATTTGTATTTCACTTTTTAAAAAAATTATTTTTATTGATTCCAGAGAACGAGGGAGAGGGAGAGAGAGATTAAAGCATCAATGATGAGAGAGAATCATACTGGGGATCAAGCCCACAACCTGAACATGCGCCCCAACCGTGAATCGAACCATGACCTCCTGGTTCATAGGTTGCTCAACCACTGGGCCATGCTGGCTGGGCTAATTTGTATTTCTTAATCCCTTCACCTTTTCACCCATCCTCCCAAACCCCTCCCACCTGACAACCATCAGTTTGTTCTCTGTATCTATGAGTCTGTTTCTGTTTTGTTTGTTCATTTATTTTGTTTCTTAGATTCCACATATATGTGAAATTATATGGTATTTGTCTTTGCCTGAGTTACTTCATTTAACATAATACCCTCTAGGTCTATCCATATTATCACAAATAGTAAGATTTTATTCTTTTCATGGCTGAGTAATATTCCATTATATATGTGTACCACTTTATCCAATCATCTGTTGATGGACATTTAGGTTGTTTCCATATCTTGGCTATCTACACTAATAAAAGAGAAACATGGTAATTAGTGTACGACCGCTACCCTTTTCATTGGCTAATCAGTGAGTATATGCAAATTAACTGTCAGCCAAGATGGCGGCCGGCAGCCAGGCACTGAAGCGAGCATGAGGCTTGCTTGCTGCGGACTCCAACGTTCCCTGCCTCACTTGCCGGCCTCTCACCTGCAACTCTAAGCAACTATGTACTATGTTGCAAATAAGAAGCTAAACAAAACTCCAGAAACCAGCCGGACTGAAAGCCAGGCAGACCGAAACATTGTATCCATGTTTTCAGCAGTGAGGCCTCAGAGCTAAAGCTGGCCGAGAATAAAAAAAAAAAAAAAGAAAAGAAAACAAGGAGCGGTTGGAAGCTTTAGTCACTCGCCACCCGGAAAACAGCCCTCAGCCCCTCACCCAGACTGGCCAGGCACCCCAGTGGGGACCCCCACCCTGATCCAGGACACCCTTCAGGGCAAACCAGCCAGCCCCTACCCGTGCACCAGGCCTCTATCCTATATAGTAAAAGGGTAATATGTCTCCCAGCACCGGGATCAGCAGAGCAGTGAGGCTCCCGGCACCGGGATCAGCGTGACGGGGGCAGCGCCCAAACCCCCTGATCGCCCTGCGGCTCTGTGTGTGACAGGGGGCGGGGCCACAACCTCCCTATACGCCCTGCTCTGTTCGTGACAGGGGAAGGCACCCCAACCCCCTGATCAGCCCTGCTCTGTGCCTGATAGGGGGGAGCTCCCCAATCCCCTGATTGCCCTGCAGCTCTGTGTTTGACAGGGTGCAGCACACCAATCCCCTGATCGGCCCTGCTCTGTGTGTGACAGGGTAGAGCCATAACCTCTCCATCGGCCCTGCTCCGAGTGGGACAGTGGTGGCGCCCCAACCCCCTGATCGGCCCTGCTCTGTGTGTGACAGGGTAGAGCCATAACCTCCCCATTGGCCCTGCCCTGAGTGTGACAGGGTGCAGCGCCCCAACCCCCTGATCCACCCTGCTCTGTGTGTGACAGGGGGCGGTGCCCCAACTCCCCTATCGGCCCTACTCTGTGAGTGACAGGGGGGAGCTCCTCAACCCCCTGATCGGCCCTGCTCTGTGCGTGACAGGGGGGAGCTCCCCAACCCCCTGATTGACCCTGCTCTGTGTGTGACAGGGGGTGGCGCCGCAACCTCCCTATCAACCCTGCCTTGAGTGTGACAGGGGGCGGTGCCCCAACCCCCCAATCGGCCCTACCCTGAGCGTGACTGAGGGTGGCATCGCAACCTCCCGATCCGCCCTGCTCTGTGCACGACGGGGCAGTGCCCCAACTCCCCAATCGGCCCTGCTCTGAGCCTGACCAGGGGCTGCACTTAGGGATTGGGCCTGCCCTGTGCCACCCGGGAGCAGGCCTAAGCCAGCAGGTCATTATCTCCCGAGGGGTCCCAGACTTCGAGAGGGCACAGGCTGGACTGGGGGACCCCCCTCCCCCCGCCCCCCGAGTGCACAAATTTTTGTGCACCGGGCCTCTAGTCTATAATAATAAAAGCATAATATGCTAATTAGACTGGACAGCTGAACAACCTCCCAGATGAAGCCAGGGCTGTGAGGGCCAAGGCAAGCTGCCACAGCTGCGAGGGATGAACCCCTTGCATGAATTTTGTGCATCAGGCCTCTAGTTGTAAATAATGCTTCAATGAACATAGGGACCCATATACTGGTATTTTCTTGAATTCTCCACCCCTTAGTCTTTATTGCAGATTTTTTTCTTTAAGCTTCCCTCCAGGCATGTCTAAACTCAGAGCAGTTCAGGCACATTAATAAAGATGTAGGTATACAAACATCTGGCTCATTTAACCCTGGTCCTGCCTGGCTGCCCAGGCTGCACATCAGGCCACGGGTCTGAAAGCTTTGCTTCTACATGGGTGCTAGTTGTCTCCATAATGAAGAAACTTGTCTTTATCTTTGTATTTCACAGGCTTTTTTAAAAAAATATATTTTTATTGATTTTTTACAGAGAGAAAGGGAGAGAGATAGAGAGTCAGAAACATTGATGAGAGAGAAACATCAACCAGCTGCCTCCTGCACACCTCCCACTGGGGATGTGCCCGCAACCAAGGTACATGCCCTTGACCGGAATCGAACCTGGGACCTTTCAGTCCACAGACCGACGCTCTCTCCACTGAGCCAAACCGGTCTTGGCCAGGCTGTCTTAAAGAATGGAGTATTTGGTAATTTAGCAGGAAAGACTGGCACTTCAAATCAAATAAAAAATTAAAATTGTTGCCGAAACCGGTTTGGCTCAGTGGATAGAGCGTCGGCCTGTGGACTGAAAGGTCCCAGGTTCGATTCCGGTCAAGGACATGTACCTGGGTTGCGGGCACATCTCCAGTGGGAGATATGCAGGAAGCAGCTGATCGATGTTTCTCTCTCATCAATGTTTCTAACTCTCTATCTCTCTCCCTTCCTCTCTGTAAAAAATCAATAAAATATATTTTAAAAAAAATTAAAATTGTATTTTATTCTAAATTTCTTGGGGGAAAAAGATGATGCTTTTTTCATTTGAAAAAAAAACACATTTATATTATAGCATTAAAAAATTTAGTGTATGTAGTTGACAAATTTTCTTGAATGTAACCATCAGAGACCTTAACCACCAGAGAAGCACTTTCTTCTCAATATTAACCATATTAATGCTCTGAAACTTTTGAATTTGGCTAATCATGAAAAATCTCCTTCTACTAGTTAAGTATTTTGAAACCTTTGAGAAAAAAAAGCTCTCTTCAAAAAAGGAGCAGTGTCTTAGCCTTGAATTCATATTACTTAAGAGAACATCTCTTGATAAGTGGAAAAACATTTTCAATAAAGACACCAAATAGCTACACATTTGTTAAAACTGGATTCATTGTAATATCTCAATAACTG